>NW_007726923.1:483509-522736 GCF_000696425.1 Galeopterus variegatus
GTGGGAGCTAAAAAATAAACAAATTAATTTACCCACAAACACACACACACAAAAACCGGGGGTGGGGGGTGGGGAAGAAGGTATAACAACTATACTTTTTTTGAAGTTGTTACAACAAGCAAACGGAAAGGACATTCTTGGGGGGAGGGGAGAGAGGGAGGAGGGCGGGAGGTGTCGGTGATGGGCCATAATAATCATATACATTGTATATTGACAAAATAAAAATTAAAAAAAAAAGAAAAGAAAAGAAAATAAAATTTGCGGGTGGCCTGAGGCAGGATGGGGTGACTCTGAGTTGTTCCTGGGCACCTTGCTTTCCTCACACTTGTCAGGCATATCTATGCACATGGGCTTATCTGAGCCCCTAGGATAAGAAGAACACTGCCAAGGCTTTTACTCTTGAAAAGAGCAATTAATGGGCTGCCCAGTTAACTCAGCTGGTTAGCTCAGCCTTACATCATCAAGGTCAGGAGTATGGATTCCCTTACTGGCCAGCTGCCAAAAAAAAAAAAAAAAGAAAAGAAAAAGTTTTATTTTTATTTTATCTCCTCATTGTAGATACAAATTTTAAATTGTCCCCAATCATTTACCCTGCATCCTTATTGAAAATTTCATCCTCCTCAGAAGGATCCTTGTCATGTAGCTCCCAGGCCATGTTTTTCTTGCGTGTAGCATTGAGAGGTCTATATGTATCCCTAAGCCAAAGTGGCCACCTTAACCAGAAAAAGCCCTCCTAGAAAATAAAAGGGGAAATATTAATTCTGCATTTCCCCTGCCATCTCTGGACACAGCAGTGAATCCTTCTTAAATTTACCTGAGAGTCATTTTGCTGGGAGCATCTCCTATGCAGCAGAAATCTGAAAAAGCCCCTTGGGAGAAAACACACACACAAGACAATTAGTGATTCATGCCATTTTCCATGTCTCTCACAATGTACATCTCTGGTCTTATTAGGACTAAATGTGCACCTCAGTCCATAATCACAACAAGCAAAATCACCACAGACCAGGGACCTTCAAAAAAATTTCATGCATGCTGGGCTTCCAGAAGCTCTCTGTGTCTTCCCAAAAGGGCCTCACAATATCTCTGGGGAGAACTTTGTACATGGCATGGAGTATCAGCAGGATTTTCAGCTCCACTTACTGCCTTGACCAAGTGCCCTCGTGCAGTGAACAAAATGCACAGCCACTATGGGCAGAAAGCATTAGTCATCTCCAGAAGCATTTATATCAGTCCCTTTCAGCTTTGTCTCACATGCGTCATTTGCTGGGGTGGGGTGGTGGTGGTGTTGGTGATAAAGTGTTTCTGTGTTCCTAGCTACTTTATCCTAGAGGTTGAATCACATCAAGCAAATGCCTAGGTTCAACTAGCCAAGTTATCTACCTTATTGATTTTTTTTAAAAGATGACTGGTAAGGGGATTTTAATCCTTGACTTGTTGTTGTCAGCACCATGCTCTCCCAAATGAGCCAACCGGCCATCCCTATATAGGGATCCGAACCCGTGGCCTTGGTGTTATCAGCACCACACTCTCCCAAGTGAGCCATGGGCCGGCCCCTCTAGCTTATTGATTTTAATACTACAAGCTGTCACTGATGAGTGAGTGAGTTGTGGAACCAGTTTAAAGGACATGACTAGCACTAAAACACAAGATAATTTGAGTACAAACAATATGACAAAAATCAGTGCATCATTTCAGAAACTACTTATGTCTATATAGTATGTGGGTACTGATTTGTGATATAAAATGTAGCTCACTGGGCCGGCCCGGTGGCGCACTGGATAGTGTGCCGCTTGGGAAGCGCGGCGGCGCTCCCGCCCGAGGGTTCGGATCCCACATACAGACCAGTTCCCGCTCGCTGGCTGAGCAAGGCGCGGGAGCAACACCGAGGCTTGCAATCCCGTTGCCGGTCCCCGGTCCGGTACGGGGGCAACACTGAGGGTTGCGATCCGTTGCCGGATACGGAAAAAAGACAAAAGACAAAAAAAAAAAAAAATGTAGCTCACAGCCCGAGCACAGGATAATCAATGGAGAATCCCCAGCTAGAAAAGGAATCTGATACTCACTAGCAGTGTGACCATGGGGCAAGATATTTTCCCTTTCTCCTTCTCTGTTTCCTTATAGTAAAAGGAAGAGACAAACTATGGTCTAAGGTCTCTCCTAGTTAAACTCTATGAGATTTGGATAAAAGGAATAGAGAGTGGGGGCCCAAAAACCAGTCAGATAAGAAGGTAAGTTTTTCTTCCACTTTAGAGGATGAAGTCATGTATTCTATCAGCCTTGAATTACCTCAATATCATGTGGCCTTCCCTACTCCCTCTCCAGAGCCTCCAAGAAGGCCTCTGGCCTGATGCCCACTCCCCACTAGAAGGAACAGGCACTACCAAAACCTCTCCCCTCCATGCTTTCTTGGAAGGACTGGTGACAGTAGATTCATCCTTACTAGTCCCTGCTAACTCAGCTTTGCCTGGGGAACTAATTTTGCTGGAGTTAGGCAAAGCACTGGGTTAAATAAGTGTTCTTCCTGCCTCTGGCAGTTTTCTCTTTGTAAAATGAGGGAATTGAAATAGATACATTTTAAGTTCTCCTCTAGTTCTAAAATAATTTAGAAATTGCCAGGTAAATACTTACCTTGGGGAATCCCTCTTTATCATCCTCTGATACTGTTCTATGAGAATAAATCTGTTTTGGGGCCAGCCCGGTGGCGCACTGCTACAGTGTGCCGCTTGGGAGTGTGGCGGCGCTCCCGCCGAGGGTTCGGATCCCACATACAGACCGGTTCCCGCTCACTAGCTGAGCGAGGTGCGGGCGCAACACCGAGGGTTGCGATCCCATTGCCGGTCCCGGTCCGGTACGGGCGCGACACTGAGGGTTGCAATCCATTGCCAGACACGAAAAAAGACAAAAAAAAGGAAAAAAAAAAAAAAAAGAATAAATCTGTTTTGGAAAAAAACACAATCATGATTATCCATCACAATGACCATTATCTCCAAAGCTTTATTCATTATTTTTATTTATTATAAGTCTTATCTACCTGGTAAGATAACGTTTTTGAGACTGGGAACTCTATCCTGTTTAATATTTCTTTGATTCTTCCACAGTACCTAGCTTAGGGTCTAGCATGCAGCTGGCACTTATTGACTCTTTAGATATCATTCAACAGATAATTTCTAGCAAAAACTCTTAAAAGCAGGAAAAAAAAGAAACATTTGTAACTTGATAAAAGTGTCTCCCAGAAGCCTAAACAGCATGGTTTTAAAGTCAAGGACAACAGTAGGATGCCTATTATTAATGCTACTGATCATCATTGTTGATTTGAGGTCCTAATAAATGCAATAAGAAAAATAAATGGGGTATACATGCCAGCACCTCAGTGCCCACCCAGGGACCCGAGGCATGGAGAAGGGGACTGATGAACCCTGCTCCCATAACCAGGCAAACCATGCCAGCAACTTGGGACCTGCCTGGGGACCTGAGGTATGGAGAAGGGGATTGAACCCCCATCCCACAACCAGGCACACTGTGCCAGTACCTTGGGACCTGCCTGGAGACCCAAGGCATTGAGAAGGTGACCGGACTCCACTCCCACATCCAGGCACACTGCCAGCACCTTAGGGTCCACCTCGGGACCTGAGGTAAGGAGCGGGGACCAGACACACCCCACAACTAGGCACACCGCCAGAACCAAGGAGCATGCCAAAAACATCACCTCCATGTGGGTGGCCCACCACAGCCACCACAATAATCATTGTTGCTGTGAGAGTGGCTAGATGCCACAACCACCATAGGGATGGTCTGACAACCACTGGAGTGCATTGACACAATGAGAGTCACCAGCAGAGATAAAGAAGAGGATGTCTCTCTCCACAAAGCCCATTTCAGAGTGACAGAGGAAGCATTTGCTCTATGATAATATTGGGGGACCTGATCACACCTCTCAGCATTGGACAGATCATCTAGGTAACAAATCAACAAAATAACCATTATTCTTTCAGAAAGAGAGAAGAAATCTAGGGTAATAAGGGGGGGGGCTGAAGAGGAGGGTGGGGAGAGATTGGACAAGGGGAAAAAGAATAATTATGATTTGTAACTATATATGCTGGTAATATTGATTTGATCAACATAACTCAGTGTTGAACCCCCAAGATATGTATAATCAATTTTAATTCAATAAATAAAATAAATTAATAATAAAAGAAAAAGAAATGGGGTATAAGTATTGGAAAGGAAGAGATAAAACTATCATTTGCATATAAAATGATGAAAAATCTAAAAAGCCAAAGAGAAACAACTAAAAATTTATTGGAAGTAATATGAGGATTCAGTAAGGTGGCTAGGTACAAAATCATGTGATCAGTGCACAAACCTCAGTAGCTTTCCTATGTACCCCCAATAACTAATTAGAAAATGGAAGAATGATCCCATTTACAACAGCAATAAAAATGTAAAGTACCTAGGAATAAACTTAACAAAAGATGTGTAAGATCTATGTGATGAAAACACAAACTCTTCTGAAGGATGTTCAGAAGATATAAATACATGGCATGAGATACCATGTTCCTAGAATGTTGTAAAGATGTCAATTGTCAAATTAATCTACAAATTCAATGAAATCCTATTGATCTCCAGAGAACAGTTTTTTACAAAAACTGACCAGGTGACATTTGGGAGAGAAAACGGGCAAGAATAGCTATGAAATATATGAAAAAGAAGACCAAAGAGCAGGAGTTCGCCCTACCAAATATTTAACTCGAAATATGTTATAAAGCAACTGGAATTATGTAGTGTGATCCTGGTACTCAGGAAAAGACAAGTGGATCAACAGAAGAGAACAGAGTCCAGATAAAGATTGTATTTTAGATCACTGAAGAAAGAATGAACCATACAATAAAAATCATCTTAAAACAATTCATGAAGGGAAAAATAAGTTAGACTCCCTAACTCAGTCATACTAAAAACAAATAAAACAAATTCCAGATGGATTAAAAAATATAAATAACATGAAATATATATATAAATAACATAATGCTATAAAAGTACTAAAAGAAAATATCAGACTATTCTGTGAAGTGACAAAGGCCTCTAATAAGACTCACACCCCTTAAGCCACATGGCTAGGGCCACAGATGTGATGGCATAGATGATGAATTACCTACTATTCACAGCCTTTTTGGTTCTTTATCCACTGGATTGTCTTTTTCTTGCTGGTTTATAAAACTCTTTATATTAAATATATTAATCCTTCCAATGATTTTCATTGTACTTCTGTGTTTCAAATATTTCCCAGTGTTGTTTGTTTGTTTGTTTGTTTTTTAATGTCTCTAAGGAGGCAAAACAGAGTGGCAGCAGGGTGCACAGGCTTTGAAGTCAAGGCAATCTGGGTTCTGCTTTTGGTTTTGCAACTGGGACCTTAAATTGATCTCCTTCATCTGTACAGAGGGATGATAATATCCTCCTCAGAGGACTGTTGTGAGGATTAAATCATACGATATGTGGAAAACTCTTCATCCTATGCTTAGCATATGTAAGTGCTAAGTTTGCTAATGATGTCACACACAAGGCAGGGAAATCTACCAAAGGTTCAGATCCCTGTACTGCCTACCCACCAAAAGAAAGAAGAGATGAAAGCTAACTATTTAAAATCCCATTCTTGGGCTGGCTGGTTAGCTCAGTTGGTTACAGCATGGTGTTGTTAATACCTAGGTCAAGGGTTCAGACCCCAGTAGGCACCAGCTGCCAAAACAAACAAACAAACAACAACAACAACAACAAAAAAAAAACACCAAACAAAATCCATAAAATCCCAGTCTTCCAGATGAGTAGCTTAAAGATTCTTAAAGAACATACTAAATCTAATGTGTTACATAATCTTATTATTAAACATTTTCTTCTATAATTTATCTTATGTGTTAGGTCTGCTTTATTCTGTAAATGAGAAAAGTGGGAGATCACTGTCTTGGCCAAAGTTACATGACCAAGACAAGATATGGACTAGGAGCCTCTGGTCTTCCTGCTTGAGCACTTTAATGGCTTATCCTAAATGATGGGAAATTCTGGGTCTCATATTTCAGTAGTTGTCTTCATCTCACGTGACTCCTGATCTGTCTGTTCATCCAGGGCTTCTGTGCTCTCATTGATATAATTCTCAGTTTTCTATTGGTCTGTATCTCACTCTGTCTTGGACACCTTTACTTCTTGCTTGCCGAGAAGCATCATCAGGAGGCCTGTTCTGGAGATGAGCTTGGCACAAGCCATTTGTACATGGGGCTCAGAGCAGTCCCTTTTCAAAGTCTGGATAACATGAGAAATGAACCTTGTCATGTCATTGTCAGAGATCAGGGATCCTAGCTGCTGGTTTAGCTGAAGTTCAAATTGATCACCTGGGGATAAAAGCAATGGGTAAGTGAAACCTTTGGGCTTGGGGGCTAAGTTGGTGCCCAGTCTGTGGTATTCCCATTGTGTTCTGTGGAGTATACTAACATTTATAAAGCAAACATATTTCACAGGACCTAGCTTCCAAGGCCCTGTAGTTTTCAGGTACAGCTTTTTAAAATTACACATAGAAATGTTAAGCTTGCAAAAGACAGGAAACTTTCCCCGGGCTAAAGTCTCTGTTGTAGATAAAGAATTGTAACACAGCAAAATTGCTGGCTCTAAGAGCAGATGTCCTTGGTGCAGCTAAACCTAATGATTGTTGCCATGACAATTATCTTACTGTTCTTTTGTAACCACCTATGTTCCTTTTCTATAACTTTCTGGCCTGGAAAATAAATACTGAGAGAAGACCCTGGTTCAGTGTTATTTTTCTGAGGAATGCTTCTCTCTTGAGGGTTCTTGGAAAATTAACCTTTTTGGGGTCTCTCACTGCTCAGAAGAAATGGGCTTTGGGTAATCCTTTGCATTTCCATCTCCCTGGGGGAGAGGTGACAAATGGTGCCCCATGTGAGGCATTCTGACTCCATGGATCAGAGACCGATATGCCAAGCCTTGGAAAGTAAAGGACATCTGACATTTATATTTGCACATCCCGGTAAGGGAATACTCATCCTGGTAAGGGAATCACAGGTAGCTTTTGATTAGTGACTGCACGCCTGCAGCAGGTCAAGCTAGCTTTCAACCCAAAGGTTTTTTCTCTTTTTTTTACTTTTAAAATATGGAAAATTCTTTAACAAAAAGGGAGACTCAACATAAATTACAACTCCAATGTCTCCTTAAAGCAGCAGGCTGTAATGTAACTGAAAGGCAGCTTGTAAAACTGTTAGTGGTTATTAGAAACAATAATTCTTGGTACCCTAAGGAAGGGAGACTTGACATCAAAATTTGGAAATGAGTTGGTCACTGGTTAAAAAATACAAGGGGTCTTGTTAAGGTGTTTCATCTAACAACTTGGAATCTATGTCAAGTCGCTTTGAGACCTATTCAAGACCTTAACAAAAAACAAAGACATGTTTATGTCACCGAACAAGGATAAAACTTAATCTTTGCCAGTGACTAAAATAACTTTAAATTGGACAAACAAAAGTAAAAGATGTTAATATTTCTTTGCAATTTTAGTTTTGTTTGAGCATGTTTTCTTTTCTTAACTGCATGTGCTTCTCTTCTTCACCAAAGACTCTGAGGCTTTATGAGAAATGCAGCCCTGATGCCAACCAGACCACCTTTTGGGTCTGCTGTCTTTCTCAGGATACCCCAAAAGTCAAATGGTTTCATCTCTATTTAATAGCTCAGCCCTTAAGCTCAGCAACCCATTTGAGAAACAAAAACTATACTAAAATCTACCTGTTTTGTTACCTTACTTTCTCTAAAACAGGGTGAGCCCTCACAGATAAGCTTTAACATTCTTTAGAAACACAATTTAAACCTGACTGTCCTTTTAGACTAGTGAGTTTTCTATTTTATCTGTCTCTTTATTTTAAAGGAAGCCTATAAAATCCTTATTGTTTCTGTTTATGTCTACATGTATATATACATAAATGTATATTATGTCTACATGTTCATGTCTGTATGTGTGTTTGTATTGTCTGCATGGTACCAAATTAGCTTATAATTAATGTGCACTCATTAAGTAAATAATTATACTTTTCAAGTTCACGTGACTTTAATTTTCTAAAGTTTTGATAAAATAAATATATTTTCAAAATTTGATTTAAGGGCCAAGCCCGTGGCGCACTTGGGAGAGTGCGGCGCTGGGAGTGCAGTGACGCTCCCGCCACAGGTTCGGATCCTATATAGGGATGACCAGTGCGCTCACAACACTCACTGGCTGAGCGCGGTGTCGCTGGTCTCAAAAAGGACAAAAAAAAAAATTGATTTAAACCTTTTGCCTAAATTTGTCTTTAGGTCAATGCATTTTGTGATATGTTTAATGCTTGTTTAATTTGTTTAAGGACTAAAAGCTGTAAGAGAACTGGCTTTTGGGCTTCTCCCAAAGCCCTACACATGTCTTGTTGTTAGCTTGTTTTTGGTTTTAAGCCTCTAAATTCTGGACACTTAACACAGGGTCATGGTGAGGTCAGAGGACATAATGTGTCCACAGCACATGGACCATCAGCTGTGGGACAAAACCCAATATGTCTCCTCATCTCAGCTCTGCCTCCTGGCCATGCTGGCAGAAACAAGATCTTTTAGACATTATCTTTGTGAATGCTGCCCTCTGCCTTAAGCTCCATATGGCCTCTCTGGATTCCACATGACCCTAAATGCCATGTGGGTACTAGGGACCCATGATGGCTAGTGAAAGGAGACCTATGCCCAATATCTCAAAGGCCCTACTTAACTTTAACTGATAAGGGTATAGATTTAATACATCAAGTTTTTGGCTAGGAAACCATAAATATTTATTTGTTAAAAACAGCTGAGGTTCAAACTGGGCTTTGTGTAATCTGCTCTGACTAATGGACCCCTGTTTACTAACCTGAATGTATAAAAATGTTCTTATCAGCACACATCTTTGCCTGGGTTTACTAATCAAACAGGATTACATTTGTCTCTGCTAGAGGCTTTTCAGTTGTGAACCCATTCAAAACCAGAAAAACCTTTCTGTATATAATTTTTAGGCAAATGAGGCCAATTTCTGTATATAATTTTTAGGCAAATGAGGCCAATGTAAAAAAAAGGACAAGTACGTAAAAAAAAGGTGATATAAAAAAAGCTATGGATGTAAAGATGGAGTTGTGGTTAGAAAGGCTAAGGGAAAGAAAATATTTTTATGTTAAAAGATATCTGGTACAATGTATTCTTGTCCTAGAGTAAAATAACTGGCTATTTAAAAAAATAAAAACTATAGGGGAAAAAAAGGAAAAATCTAAAGCATGTCATCAAATGTCTGAGTAAGTCATGATAATGGTTTGTGTAGATAAGTTTGTTAAAAAGGTTTTACAGTAAAAGGATTGACTGGATTTAAAAACAAATTATGTTTGAGTTTTTCTAAAAATTAATATCAAAAATATTCTATACAGATTTAGAATTTGTTCTCCTGCATTTGAACAACCAGATTTCCTCAAAGCACTTAACTGCTTTTAATAGAAAATTGTAAGAGGTTTTCTTTATCTTTTAGATAACTGGCTTAGGAAACTTATTTCATGTTTTATCATAATTTCTTGTGCTCTCTGCCTTTAAAATTGTCACTTTGGTTTTATTTTTGTAATGATTTGGAGTGTTTTAAGCCTTTGTTATTCAACTAACTTTCCAAAACCAAATTCTAAAAACTTGGACTTGAATTAACTTTGGGAGGTTCCAAGGGCCCTGGAGCTTCTCAAAGGATATATAAAAGATGTATCAAAACCAATTGGCTTATTTGATAAATTAGACTATGTGAAAAACATTGTCAAAACAAGAAATAATGTTTGACCTTCTTTGGTTATACTAAGATCATATTAATATGTATTCTAAAATCTTGTAAGGTTCTTGGGAAATCTGTGTCTTGATATAAATGCTACCGGTCATAATCTTGGTTCAATTATAATTTTAAAATGTTATGTCTTCAAATATTTCATGAAAAAACTCTGACAGTTACAGTTTCCTGACAAACTTCGAGTTCATACCTTTGAACTGAATTTCCAAAATTCTAATGAAGAAACTGACGGGTTTGTGAAATTACTCACCAAGGTCAAAATGAGAAAAGTTAATTACATAAAACTAATGAACTGATTAAAAAGAATTATAGATTTTTACAATTTTTATTTTGAAACCGCTCATTAATGTCTTGTTTTCCAGATTTAAGAAAACTCTCTCTCTTAAGCTATCTATAACTAACAGCAGTTTGGTAAAATATAATTTAAAACAAAGATAAAAGCATTTGTTTTCTTCCTATTTGATCCCCCCCAAATTTAAAAACTTTGAGTACCTTTATGATTATTATGGCAATGTGGCTATTTTCATAAGTTCAATAAAAATTGAATCCCTCTTTATAACAGGATATAATTTAAAACTTTGGTTGTAAAATAGCATGTCTCTTCTAAGTTCCTGACCCCTCTTCATGTTGCCCTAATTTGGCCTAACTGCTGTTTCATCTTGCTTGTTTCATCTTGCTGTTTCATCTTTCCACCTGAAGTTGGACATGACAACCTGGGAATGAGCCTTCCCAGCACCGAGGGATCTATACAAAGAAAAGTGAAACCTTTTCAATCAGAAAATTGATCATCAATGCTTTTATGAGGAATGCTTTAATTGATAAGGGGAAAATAATATCTTGTCTACGAAAGCAGTTCTCTAAAGTTTCATGGCCTTAAAGAGGGTGTTTTATGTACTTGGATGAGACATCCTGTTCCTAAACAAAAGATTTGTAATTGATCAGGAAATTTTACAAAGATTAGATGCTTTGGAAGCAGTGATGTCCTGGATGGGTGAACACCAACAAACTCTCTGAATTCAAAATCAACTA
This sequence comes from Galeopterus variegatus, assembly GCF_000696425.1. Lineage (NCBI taxonomy): Eukaryota > Metazoa > Chordata > Mammalia > Dermoptera > Cynocephalidae > Galeopterus > Galeopterus variegatus. The sequence continues at coordinate 494,392 of NW_007726923.1, forward strand.
TTACATGGAACAGAACCCCACTCCAGAGTTTTAGCAACTGGCAATAACACCCCAATTCACATGGAATGATGCTGATGCCACAGCACTGAGAGATGATGACATCATCAGTCCCCATCTGGAATAAATTAAAAGGACTTGCCATGCTAAAATGATACTAACTTTTCTTTAACAAAATGTTTTTATCTTAACTGTGAAACCTTGATGTATAGCTTTTGCTTTTTGTTTTAAAAAATAAATAAATAAAAATGGGGGATATGTGGGTATACTAACATTTATAAAGCAAGTGAATTTCACAGGGCCTAGCTTCCAAGGCCCTGTAGTTTCAGGTATAGCCTACCTTTTTAAAATTACACATAGAAATGTTAAGCTTGTGAAAGACAGGAAACTTTCCCCAGGCTAAAGTCTCTGTCATAGGTAAAGAATTGTAACATAGCAAAATTGCTGGCTCTAAGGGCAGATATCGTTGGTGCAGCTAAACCTAATGATTGTTGCCATGACAATTATCTTACTGTTCTTTTGTAACTGCCTATTTTCTTTTTCTGTAACTTTCTGGCCCAGAAAATAAATACTGAGAGAAGACCCCAGTTTGGTGTTATTTTTCTGAGGAATGCTTCTCTCTTGAGGGTTCTTGGAAAATTAACCCCTTCAGGGCCTCTCACTACTCAGAAGAAATGGGCTTTGAATAATCCTTTGCATGTCTGTCACCCTGGGGGAGAGGTGACAGTGTTCCGTTGGATTGTTTAGCAGTTGGCATTAACTTTAATGTAGTCACAGCAGAATCTACAGCAGAATTCTTGTGGGTTGTGTTTTCAGGGGTAGTTTCTGTTGGTACAGTAGTGTTTTCTACCAAAACATTTTTATCAGAAGTATTTCTTGCAGTTGTATTTTCTTCAGTAGTGTTTTTTTTTTCTATAGAAGGCTCTGAAAGAGCAAATAATTCTGGGAAAGGATTTTCTTGAGAACTCCAGTCTCCTGAAGATGAAAAAGCCCCTCATGAAGGGGAATTTATAAGGCTTGTCACTGCAGAGAGTGGAGGCCTCTTTGCAAACACCAGCCTCTTGAATGAACATTCCTTACTGAGCTTTTGACTCAGTTTGGCTTTGGGTGTTCAGTAGACAACATGAGAGTGAGTTTTATGAAACTGGCAATTTTTTATGGAATGTAAGATTGGAGTAGCAGCCTTCATATTTTTAACTCTAGTGTTTGCATCTTCTAAAGCAAAAATGGTGTAGGTTGAGACTTTTGATCTGTTTCTAATCTAGGGATTTTGCAGTGGTGGAAGCAGAAGACCTGCCCATTGAGAACTGTTTCAGGAAAAAAGAGACTGTGGCCTTATGTTCCTCTGTGAGTGAAGGCTCTGTGTGGAAGGGGCTTCCCACTAACTTCTTGGGTCTTCACACCAAGTGAAGTTATTCCAGCTCCCTTGGGTTTCATCTTCTGGGCCTTCTATCTTTAACAATGTTCTCCACAAATGGCTGGCCACTCTGTTTCCTCTTGATGCTCTGATCCCTCACTACTTTGAAGTGCCTTTTCTTTATACCCCTTAGCCCCTTGAGGACTCTGTTTACTCTCTGCAGCCTTTTCCCTACACCGGTTGGCTGGTTAGCTCAGTTGGTTAGAGTACAGCCTCCTAACACCAAGGTTATGGGTTCAGATCCCCACACTGGCCAGCTGCCAAAAATAAATAAATAAATAAATAAAAGACATGGAATTTTAAATAATGCAGAATACCACCATCTTGCTTCCTGTTCTCCACACTTCCCTTCCCAGTCCCACAGGAACCCAGCCTGCTCCCGTGATCTCCATGCCCTGTTGTGACAGTTTCGATGGCCAATAGCTAAGAAGGCAGTTTGCAGAAGCACTTCCCAAGCACAGGATGTTATCACAATTTTCTGTGACCCCTCTGCCAAGCCAGGCATACTTTTTTTTTGGCAGATCCAGGAGCCTTGCTGTGGCTGGAAATGGTCTTCTCTAAGACCTCACAGCACAGATGGGCATGTGGGCAGAGGAGGAGCAGAAGATGAGCACAGGGACACAGGAAGGGAGAGCAGTGGGGTAGAAACTACCCAGGCTGAACTGCAGGTGGCAGAGATGTTTAGACAAGGAGGGAGAATCATCACTTCTCTGGTCTCAGCACCCAGTGATTCCACCCACAGTACATTTCCTTTGTGCATCCCTCCAAATGGTGGCGCTGGTTGTCTGAAGGATGCCCTTGGAGGAAGCCATCTGGAAGGTACAGAAAAAAGGAGCCATGGGGATTATCAAAAATGATGGGCTCCCATCTGCAGGTGCATTCATTTGCTAGGGCTGCCATAACAAAGTGACTTACACAACGGACACTTATTGTCTCACAGTTCTGGAGGCAATAAGTCCCAGACCAAGGTGTCAACAGAGTTGGTTCCTTCTGGAGACTGTGAAGAAGAATCTGTTCCAGGCTTCTCCCCTAGCTTCTGGAGGTTTGCTGGCAATCTTTGCCCTTCCTTGGCTTGTAGAAGCATCACCTCAGTCTCTGATTTCATCTTCACATGGTATTCTCCCTGTGTGTGTCTTTGTGTCCAAATTTCCCCCTTTTTATAAGGACACCGATCATGTTAGATTAGGGGTCTATCCTATTCCAATATGACATTATCTTAATTAATTATATCTACAATGACCCTATTTCCAAATAAGTTGCATTCTGCCATCCTGGAGGTTAGGACTTCAACATACGAATTTGGGGGTGGGTTGGGGAGAGAATTCAATGTATAACAGTTGGGTACCTACTATGTACCAGGCGCTGTGTACATACTTTTAGGTATTCTAATCTTTTGTCCTGCTAGGTGGGTGTTACCAAACTCATGTTACAGAGAATGAAAGCAGGGCTCAGAAAAGTCGAGGATCTTGTCTGAAGTTAGACAACAGCAAGGCCATCTGAATGCATCACCCAACCCTTGCTGAGAACCTGGGAGTTGGGCCACTGCAGCACTTCTCTCCTAGGACCCCAGATAGGAAACTGTCTCTCCATCAGCTTTCTCCATATGTACCACCCTGTTTAGAGTAGACTGGCCAAGGATCCCTTGGATCTGTCAGATTTCAACATAAATCACTCATGAGTTATGCTTCTCCAGAGTGAACATGGCAGGTGGTCTGTGGGTGTGGAGCCTTGGATGGATGTGGAAGGTGGGGTGTGTTGGGCTGAAGTCTGGCCCACTTCTGCACAAACTGCCTCACTTGGCAAGATTCTTCTTCTTCTGAGCTACTTTGGATGCTGGGAAGTCCAAGGTCAAGGGGCCACATCTGGTGAGGGCCTTCTTCTTGGTGGGGACTCTGTACAGAGTCCCCATGGTGACCAGCTTATCACATGGCAAAAATGGCCCATAGTATGTCATATAATTTAGGAGTTTAAATGAATGGAGTAACCATGCTAAGTAATAGGAAGGAAAAAAGTCCAAGACATATCACGAAGTGAAAGAATCAAGTTGTAGGATGTTAACATTTATGTAAGGAAAAAAGATAAAACTGCACAACAAACCTATTTTGCTATGTGTGTGTGTGTATATATATATATGTAGGCAAATGCATGGGGAAAGGGCTGGAAGGATATATACCAAACTCAGAGTAGAGCTTACCTTAGGGCACAAAGAGAGTTTCTACCATACCTGGTATTTCATTTTTATACATTAAGAATATAGTTATGTATTACTTGTATAACAGAAAATAAATTGCCCCTTACTTATTTTAAAGAGGGCCCACCAAATTTAATTTTTATATAACCATAAGATTGCAATCAATACAGGTTGATTTGGGATTTGAAATGGGAAATACCTTTTCTCAGAGGTGTCTGCCTCAAGTTTCTGGACCAACCAAGAAGGGTCTTACAATGCATTTAGTATTTTGTATTGATATCTGGAGAGAATATACTCAGTTTCTCAGTCCAATGGTATGCTTCCCATTATTTTCATCAGTGTAAGAAATAGAGTTTCCTTGGAAATTTCTGTGAAGAAACACAGTTCATATCCTTGACTAGGTAGGAAAAGAATGAACAGAGTAAGTAAAAGAATCATGGCAACCTCATGGGGGATATTCAAATATGGAAAATACTAGCTTTCTAATTTCCAGAGCTATCAGTGTGCCCAATTAAAGAAATAATGTGGGGTCACAGGAACAAACCATGAGACATCTCAGAATCTTAACTTCCTATCTGTCCAATCTTTTGGAAAGATTATGCCAGTTAGTTACTTTGCTTTTTTTTTCTTTTTGCCAGTTAATTACTTTGAATGTAAGTATCTTTTCCCCAAAAATCACTGTTTCTAACCTGACTCCTTCTACAAATCAATAAGAAAATGGTAAATAATTCAACAGAAAAATGGGCAAAAATGTATCATTATCATCAAAGAAGAATGAAGAATCCCCATGCCAAATAACACCAAAGCTTTGGCTAAGTGCCCTCTGTTGAAACTTCTCCACATATTGGAAAGGTAAGGGAAATTAGAAATTAAAGGGTATAATGTGCCGATGTGGAAAGAACTCTTAGACATACTGTATAGGGAAAAAGCACAAATCACTGAGCAAGAAATAAAGCATTACCTCATTAGGAAAAAAATGCAAAGGAAAGAGATTGGAAGGAAGGACATACATAAAATTGGTAACGGGAGTTATCTTATGGGTGGTAGTGATGTTGGAGGTAGGGTCCGAGGGCCTGATACCCACTCAGTTCTCTTATCAGGTTCTTGACTCTGCCACAGGAAAGAATTCAAGGGCAGAGTTACAGTAGACAGAACAAGTTTAATAAAATAGATAAGAAATACACGTTCCACAGAGAGAGCACAGCATAGCTCTAGAGACTGAGCAGGGCCCACACCAAGTTTAACACAAAAGTAAGTTCAGTACAGACATCAAGTCTAACACAAAAGCTAAATAAAGTTTAGTACAAAGTGCAGGTCTGGCTCAAGAGAATGAATAGCTGCTTGCTGAAAGTAAGTTACGTACAAAGTAAAATATACACATCTAGGCCAGGAGGTGCAAGTTGCCTACAGGAACGTGAGTAACAACAACCCTGCCTTCAGCTGGGATTAGGCTTTTATAGTTTTTCTATCTAATGAATATTCAATTAAGGAGGTGGTTCCAAGTTATATGCACCAGAATGTTCTGTGCTCTCTATTGAGCATGTCCAGTCATTGGATTGCATAAGCCAGCCCCTGTGGTCTCATTTTCCCTGTGTTGATGCTAAAAATAGGTCTAACTTGCAGTAGTAACTTTCCTCTGGGGGACAGCTCAGAGGAGGAAGACCGAGACCTCAGGAAGTGGCTGGAAATCCAGAGACATGTCCTGAAACCCAAGTGCAGGGTACTGAGCACATCCTGTATCAGTAGGGTGCAGGGTGGGGGGGGGTGATAAGGGGCTATGGGGGGTACAGATTTTCACGTTATCCTATATACATTTGTGACTTTTTTTTAAAAAAGGTGGGTATTGGCAAAATAAAATTAAGAAGGAAAAAAAAAAAGGTGGGAATATCTCCATTAATGACACGTTTAAAGGAACCTGTTAGATTCCTTATATTCAGTTTCAACTCTGTGGATGACTGAATCCTTACCTTTAACTCTGTCCCTGTTCCTCAGCAACAACTTACTTAGTTTATTTATATACACTATTTCCCCTGGAGAGGGGCAGAAACAAGTCAAAAGAAATACCTGCCTGCTCATCTGCCTAGTGGGCATTTCCACTCAACCAGAAGCCTTCTGGTTGCTTTATGCTCACTGATAAAAGCTGCCTAAAACTGAACTCCTCTGCCTCAAGCTGGCTGTCCTTCCCAACTGTTAGATTTCCACCTGTTATACCACCATTGTTCCCCTCATTATCCAGGACAGAAACTCTGAAGGTAGATTTGATTTTTCTCTTTCCCATACACCCTATCCCCAACTCTCAGTCAGTTACTAAATCCTGTCCTTTCTTTGAAGTGCTCCCAGGATTTTCTTTCCACTCCTGTCACAACCACTCTGATTTAGACCCTTCTCACACCACTCCTAGATTTTGCCAGAGCTTTCTATTTGGTCTCCCTCTATTAAGCTTCCCCTCTAGGTGACTCTAAATATGTATTATAAAATAATCCTTTTTTAAAATCATTTATCTGTTTTGCTTGAAAATTTCAATGGCTCTCCATATTTCTTTTTGTAACATTCAAAACCCGATAGCTGATATTCAAGCTTTTTCATAATCATTGCTTCATACCCAATTATTTGCAGCCAAAGTAGTCTACAAAATTGTGATCATTCCCTATTTTTCTCTTTTTAACAAGTTGTAACCACTTGTTAAGCCCCAGATAAAGTTTTAGCCTACCCATGCAGCTTTCCCTGATCCCTACACCTCAGTGATTACAAATTCTGGTGAAATACAGCACCTATTGTCTGCATCTAATTTAGTTCTTAATTATATATCACCTCCCTTTTTATGCCTAGTCCCTTTCTTCCCACCTATCATGTTCACATTCTGGAGACAATGTCATACTTCTGTGGCTCCCATAGTACTTAGCCCTGGATTGGGTACAAAATGGCTGTTTTATATATAGAAAGCCAGGGACAAAGATGTGTTCGCAACATACCCGAGGGATTGAATAATAATAATAATAATAGCTGCCATTCATATATATACTAGGCACTGATATAGGTGTTATATATTCACTCATCTAAATCTCATAACAATTCTATGAAATGGTAACTATCATAATCCCCATTTTATAGATGAGGAAATTGAGTCACAGAGCTAAATAACTCACCCAAGGTCACAAAGCTAAATAATGACAGACTTTGGTTCAAAGCCAGTCAGTCTGGCTCAAGAATCTACTCTTAACTACTTTGTTGTCTCATCACTAATGAGATGGGGAGAGGCAGCCTGCTGTAAAGAGGGTGGCTCAAAAACGGGAGGAGAGCAGAGGTTAAGAAATGATATTATGGGGCTAAATAAAAATGGATTTAAAAAAAGAGTAAGGGCAATCACAAGTGAAAGCCTGGAAAAGGGGCAAAATAGTAAGGAGAATGAGGATAAGGAAAAGTTGACAAGAAAAAGGTAAAATCAGAAAGTCAGTCAAAGTGGATTGGGAAGATGAAAAAGGCCTAGGAAGACCTCAAGGAAAAGGCTGCCGAGCCAAGCAAGGGGTAGGAAACAAATGAGGAAAGTTGATTCTTACAAGATGGTGAAGGTGCTATTGTAGGTTTTGGGCTCTGGCACAGGCACTCGGCGCAGCCTGTGCTCTGGGCTGAAACCAATACAGGACAGTGTCTCATCTCTGCAGATACAGAGCTCCCATAGGGTGATGCTCCCAGTGGCATTCTTTTCTGGAGTGTAATTTTCAGAAGATACCAATGGATGCTGCGTTAGTAAGTTTCAGATCAAAAGGGTGAACTGTGACTTCAGTCAGTTTTGGATGCTTAGTCTGAACCTGGTCTGGATGTGGAGCTGTAGTCTTCTTCTGGGTTGTAGAATGCTCAGCCTCTGTAGTAGATACTGAAGTTATGGTAAGCTCCAGGTCTAAAGGCCAAACTCTGACATTGGGCAGCATTGGTTGCTGAGCTTGATCCTGACCTGGTTTTGAAACTGTCACCCTTGATACACTTGAGGTGGAGCTACAACCTCCTTAGGTGGCTCTGGAGGCTGACTTGGGGTCTCCTTTGTGGTGGGAGGTTTCAGCTCCATAGTAGGTTCTATAGTTATGGTAAGTTCCAGGTCCAAAGGTTTAATTGTGACTTGAGTCAACTTTGGATGCTAAGACTAGACCTGGTCTGGATGTGGAGCTGTAGTCTTCTTCAGGGATGTAGAATATTCAAACTCCATAGTGGGTACTGAAGTTATGGTAAACTCCAGCTCCAAAGGCTGAACTGTAATGTTGGGCAATGTTGGATGCTGAGCTTCACCCTAACCTGCTGTTGAAATTGTCACCTCTTGATACACTGGAGGTTGAGCTACAAGCTTTGTAGGTGGTGCCAGATGCTGAGTTGGGGTCTCCTGTATTGTTGAAGAGTGTTTAAACTCTGTAGTGGGTTCTGGAGTTATGGTAAGTGCCAGATTGAAAGGTTGAGCTGTGACTTGACTCAGGTTCGGATGCTGAGCCTGAGCCTAGTCTGGATGTAGATGTTCCCTCAGGGGACTTTGGAGAAGGAGCTGTAGTCTTCTTTAGGACTGTAGAATGCTCAGCCTCCACAGTGGGTTCTGGAGTTATACTAATCTCCACGTCCAGAGGTTGAAATGTGATATTACGCAACGTTGGATTCTGAGCTTGATCCTGACTTGGTGTTGGAACTGTCATCTCATAATGTGTTGGGGGTTGAGCTACAACTTCCTTAGGTGGCTCTGTAGACTGAGGTGGGACCTCCTGCAGAACTGGAGAAGGTTCTGCCTCCTTTGGGGGGATCTGGAGGCTGAGGAAGGGCCTCGTGATGGATGAGAGATGGTTCTTCCTTCTCAGGGAGTTCTGTGGGTTGAGATGGGGTTATCTGCTGAGCTGGAGAAGGTTCCACCTCCTTAGGTGGCTCTGAAGGTGGAGCTGAAGTTTCCTGGGGGACTGGAGAAGGTTCAGCCTTTTTAGGGGGCTCTAGTGGCAGACCTGGGGACTCCTGCTGGGTTGGAGAGAGTTCTACCTCCTTAGGGGGCTGTGCAGGCTAAACTGGGCCTCCTGCTGGGTTAAGGAAGTTTCAGCCTCCTCAAGGGCCTCCTGTTGAGTTGAAGAAGGTTCTTCATCCTTAGGGGTCTGAGGAGGCTGAGCTGGGCCTTCTTGCTGGGGTGGAGAGGGTTGGATCTTTTCAGGGGTCTCTAGATTTAGAGATAGGGCTTCTTGCTGTAATTGATTAGTTTCAACTGGCTCAGGGGCATCTAGATGCTTATCTGGGTCCTTCTGGGATTCTAGAAGAAATTCAGGATAAACTATATCCATACTTGAAAATCCATTAACATCCTGCAAGATTTGTTTTTGTTGCTTAGGTTTTGATGCAAATCTTTGAATCTTACTTTTGAGTCGAGGAGGTGGAGCCAGGGCCTGATTCTGATTCTAGCCTTGCATTGGAACCACCTCTGGGAGCCTTTGTTGCCAAGCTAGCTTGTCACGTAGATCCTGATGCAGAACAGCAAACTGATCTGGCTCGGGGGGCAGCTCTCAAGCTGAATCCGTGCCCAGGAATGGAACCAAATCATCAGCCAGTTCCTGAGGCAGGACCAACATCTGTGAGGCAGCAGAGGATCCCAGGTAATCAAAGCCCCGCAGGTCTGCCAGGAGTGTAAGCACATGGGGTGATCCAGGTGGAAGATCTGAGGAACGTGGCCAGGACTCAGTCAGTTCTCACGGGTCACAGATCAGCTGGACAGAGGAGCTGGAAGAGGAGTCACCTGGAAGAGGAGCCACAATGGTTGCCATGTGAGGAGAAGCCAGAGGTCCCAGAGATTCAGCCAAGACATGATATGCAGAGGCTCTGGGGCACAGCAACCCAGGCCAGTGGGGCACTGGCACTGCGCACTAAGTGGGAGCCCAAACTCTGGCAGCCCTGAGACATGCTCCCTGAGCAACTGTGGCCCTGCCCCCACCCCACCCTTTATTTATGACATCTTCAGTCACTCAGGCAACCTTTACTAGGCTCAGGCCCACGTAAGCACCACAAGGGTGAGCCTTGCCCCACAATGATGGGGCTAAAGCCTCCCTGGCCCCTGCAGACGTGACAATCACCTCCCACTGGAACAGCCCCTCACTTCCTTAGTGAGGCAGGATTTGGGTTGCAGACCTGGGTGGCCCTGGGCCTCCAGAAGCCCATTGGGGTGGAGGGCTTCAGGACATCCCAAGGAAGTCAAGTCTCTCCTCTCCAGGTATTCAGAAGTGCTACTGTGCTTCTGACAGCCTGAACTGTTCCTCTTCCAAGCTGAAATCTGAGAGATCTTCTTCTTCCTCTTGGCTGTACTGCTTCCAAGAAAAGCCATTGACTGCAAAATGACTGCCAGTCAGGACCGCAGGCAGGAGAACACACATTATGGTTATTTATTCCAAAATATTGCCATTTCCTGTAAACTCTCTATGTCCTTTGTTCCATGTTTGATAATGAGTTCACCACTCTACTAGGCTACCATGAAACCAGTGATGACTCCAACATTTCTGTAGGAGGGGTTTTGGGGGATGGGCAATTCAGTCTGGCAAGAGTTTGAATCAGAGTGAATTGCCCTTTACATTGGCATGGGAAAACTTCCCCCACCCCACCTGGGCTTAACACCGCCATTAATCTAGAAGTAACAATACTACTTTTCAGAGGTCTCCTATATGTACACTTGGAGAAGACACTTAGGAAGTTAAAGTTAGCATGTTAAGTAATTTCCTTGAAATACTACAAAGAACCCTGTTGACTTCCTTCACAGCCCTTCTTATAATCTATTTTATTTCTTGTTTATTGTCTGGCAGAACCACTAACATGTAAGCTCCAAGAATAGGCTTTATCTTCTTATTCCCAGGGCCTAGCACATGGCTTGGCACATAGTACTAGTTTTAAAATGGAACTGATTCTAAGATTCACCTCATTTAGGGATGGACCAGTTATAATCAGATTTCTGAAATGGTGATTATTTCCTTCCTTTCACATTTCACAGGGAGCTACACTTCTTAAAGTTTAGTTTCCTTAACTGCTTTTATTTTGAATTAAAATAATTATTTTACATGGAAAAAATTTCAAATACATTCTCAGAATGTAATCTCTATTTCTTTCTCTGCCATCTTCAAAACAAAACACTTTGCAATTTTGGGGTAGGTTAAATAATTGAAAATCTAGCCCCAAATTAAGAAACACATTTTCTGCTCCTTTTTATTTTTATTTTTTGTTTATTTATTTATTAATATTATTTTTTTACATTCTAAAATGTTGTGGAGCAGTTGTGGGGGGGGGGAGGGGAAGGGAAAAGGAAATAGGGTGGGAGAAGGAGGAAGGAGGGGAGGTGTTGTTAAGGCCCATGGCATCCCCCTCATTCCTGCAGGGGAGACAAGGAGGCTTCCAGCTGTGGCTTGGTCATTGCTGGGCTGGGTGCAGATGTCAGGGGGCATGGCTGAAGCCCTCAGCCCCCCACCACCTGAGCTCAGGAGCCAGGAGCACTTCCTGCAGTGGCCTGGTGGTTGTTGCTTGGCTGATTGCAGATGTGGGGGGTGTGTGGCTGAGGCCCTCAGTCCCCCATGCCCTGGTTCAGAACCCAGGGCACTTCCAGCAGCAGCTCAGTGGTTGTTGCTGGGCTGATTGCACATATCAGGGGGACATGGCTAAGGCCATCAGCCTCCTACTGCCCTGGCTCAGGAGCCTGGGGTGCTTCCTGCAGTGGCTTGGTGGTCAAAACTGGGCTGTTTGTGGATATCAGGGATTGTGGCTGAGGCCCCTGGCCCCCAACTGCCCTGGCTTGGGAGCCCGGGTGCTACCAGTGGTAGCTTGGTGGTTGTTGCTGAGCTGGTTGCAGATGCTGGGGGAGTCTGGGCCTCAGTCTTTTCAGCAAACTGCTCCACCTGCAGATCTATATTCCTCACCAGTCTCCACTAAGTGGTCCTGTGCTGATTGGAGGGCAGATCAGCTGTCTATGCTGTGCCCCAATTTTCCCCTGGTGGGCCCGTCTCCCCCACCACCCATACTCCAAACACTTCCCATAGGACAGGCCATGCATTGGTACTTTACAATGACTCACTGGCCCCTGAGTGGTTCCTCTTTTCTATTGTCGATGGCTCCTTGCTCCTATGTGGGTCCACAGGAGCCTGGTTAGTGGTCTTTCTAGCCTGGGGGCCACCAAGGCTCTCTTCTCCCCTGCAGCCTCCAAACAACTTCATAAGAAGGGCATGGCTGTGGCTTTTGCAAGTTCTTGCTCCGTGTGCTCACCAGATCCAGCCTTCAAGTGGCTGGGGCTAGAAATGGTGGGAGCAATCCTTTCTTTCTCTCATCATGGCTTCTCCTGCCTTCATGTACTCTGTAGGTCTTGCCCTGAGCTCTAGCAGCCCCCAGCTTAGCTGCCATTGCTTTTTAATAGTTGTAAATTGGGTGATTCATGGGAGAGAGTGACACTGGGACCTTCTATTCTGCCATCTTGACCAGAAACTCCATTACCTACTTCTGAGCTTTCTCTTTTACTTCAAAAATAGTTGGCCTTGAAGAATTACTTGGATCCTGATACTGTTTCAAACCAATAATTTTAGATTTTTATTATACATTTCATTTTTATTGTAATGTTTGTGGACGTCTCTGCTTCTCCACCTAGATGAGGAACACCTCAAGAGCAGTAGGTATATTTTATCTTCCTTCTTCTAGTACCTAGCACACTCCTACTTTAGGTACTCAAATGTATGTGTAATTAATAATGAATAAATTAACAAATTCTTTGCACAAGGAATGCTTTAATAATTCAGAAAATATAGAAATGTTTTTACTGTGGTTCTCTTTGTCTACAAATGACAATCAGTAAACAGGGGACTGGACCTGGATAGGAGTAAGGAGGAAGCCTAAGAAAATAATTTATTCCTGGGGCTCTGGTCAGTTTTACTTGTAAATGGGAATGGAAGAAAATAATACAAAGTGCAGGCAAAAGGAAGAAAAAATGAAGTCCCTGAGTGAGGACAGGGGTCCTGGAATGACTCCACGGCTGACCTGCACCTAGTTTCACCACAGGCGGCATCCCGTCAGCCAGTAGGAGAGTGGCCGGCCTGAACAGTGCAATCTCCATTTTACCCTGTGGAGAAAAAAGACACTGTGCTTGTTTCCCACTTAGTAGCTTCTTCTCCACACACATGACCCAGTTCTTGGTGAGTCTTTCATGCAGAGCAACACCCAGAATCCCCTTCATTACTAGCTCACTGGCCCCTTTGATTCTTTCAATTTCCCTCATCCTGGTGTTTTCCCTTTTTCCCCATTCAGTTTGCTTCACATTTTCCAATCCTCATCTCTCTCTGAAGGGGAGAGCACTGTTTTATAGGGCTGAGAGTTATGTTAAAGAAAAAAAAAAAAAAAAACCAACTCCTAGGTGCAACCACTGACCCTCCAAAAGAATCAACCCTATTAATCATCAATGTCCCTTCTTTTGAATGGTGCTTTTTTAAAAGTTTATTAATTTTTTTACATTCTAAGATGTTGTTGTGGAACAGTTGGGAGGGGAGGGAGAGGGGAAAGGGGAAAGAAATGGAATGGAAAAAGGAGGAAGGAGGGGTTGTGGTTGAGGCCCATGGCATCTCCCTCATTCCTGCAGGAGAGACTAGAGGGCTTCCAGCAGTGCCTCGGTCATTGCTCAGTTGGATGCAGATATCAGGGGGGTATGGCTGAAGCCCTTGTCCCCCCATTATTCTGGCTTGGGAGCCTGGGATGCTTCCTGCAGCAGCTCGGTGGTCATTGCTGGGCTGGTTGAGAGTGTTGGGAGGGAATGGCTGAGGCCCAAGGCCCCCCACTACCCTGGCTTGGGAGCCTGGGGTGCTTCCTGAGGCAGCTCAGTGGTTATCACTGGGCTGGTTGCAGATGTTGGGGGGCATGGCACAGGCCCCTGCCCCTCCCCCATCCCTGGCTTGTGAGCCCACGGGGCTTCCAGTCCTTCTAGGTTTTATAGGTGTTCTTTGGTGATGTGAGACATTTACTAGTTAACATCAATCTTTGTCTCTGCTCTGTGGGTATTTAGTTTTTCTTCCAGTTCAGTGTTGGATTATTTGCTGTTCCCACAACTTAAACACTGGAAGTAATTTTTCCTTTGCTTACTTCTAAAGTGGAGGAACTTCCTGTGGGGACCAGCACTTGAACCCTGTAATTGAGCTAAGTTAAATTGCTTCATTGCTGCCGATTCCCTGGGGAAGAGTTTTTGTGCTGCTCACATTTTAATGGCTGACCTTGTATGTACTTCTAGGTCTTGTGAGTTCTGGTACACCTGGGTTGTGTGGAAACTCTGGCTTGCACATGAGATATTCAGCAAACTGCTCCCCCTGCAGTTCTATATTCCTGATCAGTCTCCACTGAGTGGTCCTGTGCTGACTGGAGGGCAGATCAGCTGTCCATGCTGTGCCCCAGTGTTCCCCCCGTGGCCCATCTGCCCCACCACCCACAATCCAATCCCATGGGCAGGCTGTGTGCTAGTTCCTTGTGATGGCTGACCAGCCTCTGAGTGGCTCCTTTTCTTCAGTTGTCTGTGGCCCCTCGCTCGGGTGTGGGTCCATGGGAACCCTTTTAGTGGTCTTGCTAACCTGGGGCTATCAAGGCCCTCTTCTCCCCTGCTGTCTCCAAGCAACTTCATATGAAGGGCACAGTTGTGGCTTTTGTCAGCTCCTGCTCCATTTGCTCACCAGGGCCAGTCTTGAAGTGCCTAGGATTTGAAATGGTGGGAATAATCCTTTCTTATTCTCATCATGGCTTCTCCTGCCTTCATGAATTCTGTAGGTCTCTCCTCCTCTTCCCTTCAGCTCCAGTGGCCCCAGCTTGGTTGTTGTTGCTTTTGAATAGTTGTAAATTGGTTGATTTTGGAAGAGAGTGATGCTGGGGACCATCTATTTTGCCATCTTTACCTGAAGCCTCTGAGAATATCTGTATGGTGTTTTGAGTACACACGGCACTTAATTCCATCTGTCCTCACAGTTGCCTGTAGAGGCAGCCATTTATATTATTTATATATCCAGTTTGAAGCCCAGAAAAGGTAAGTGGTCAACTGAATGTCCACTCTTGCTGAGCTGATAGCTTTAGCGGTGTCTGCCCAGCTGACAAGCACGTTTTTTTAAAAAAATATTTCCAGTCATGAAGAGAGGGCCCCTGTGGCACCCATGATTGTATTGCTTAACTCCTCCCATGCTTACAGCTGATTGGACCAAAGGAGAACACGTGGTCCAAGCTGAACCAGTCATATTCTCTATCCCAGGAACTTGGACTGGGACTGAGGCTTGCCAGTCCCTATGGTTGCTAAGACTTTAGCCAATAAACTTGGGGCACCCACAGTCTGTCTTTTGGACTGAGGAGCAGGGAAAGCTGGTCTGCAGAGACAGCAGTGGAGTGAATGCACCTGGAGAAGCAGAAACCTGCCATGGAAAGCTTGCAGTTTCCAGCCCTGGTTCTATTTTCTTCCTGAGGCCCAGCTGCACCCCAGAGTGGGCTCAGTGAGACACCTCATCCTTTAAGAATAAATTTCCCTCAGCTAGCTCAAGTTGTTTTCCTTTACTGCAGCCAAAAGAGTTTTGTCTAATATAACATCAGAGAAAGAACCAGATCTCAGGTCTTCTAACTCAGAGTTCCAAGCCTATTCACCGTCCCACATTTTTATAGATGCTGCAAGGGAATGCCCATGGGTTCTTGCCTACTGTCCCTTTCTCTGTCATGTCCTCCTTCTTGAGGCTTTGCCCACTAACTTAGCCCCATCATGTCCTCACCAGTTCTTCATTCCCCCTGGTCCAGACACAATATTTTTTGCACAGTTGATTGTTGAGAGAAGGTTGGGGTTCATCAGTTCTGAAAGGGAAGAAGAGAATACCTGTGAGAGCATAGAGAATAGCCCCACAGACTGAGACAGACAGGAACCCTCCCTGCACAGGCATATACCACCTAGGTGCTGAGTTCTTCCCGATTAGGCAAAGTCTACCTCCTAGTGGTGCATTTAAACTCCCCATAATCGCTGCCAGAAGCTGAGGGGTGGTGGGGGGTGGGAGCAAGAGGGGAAGGAGGATTAAAATTTGGGCCTGTTCATTACTATTCCTCCTAGCCAGGATAGATGGTGGCTCACCCAAAGTTTGGGGGGTTTCCAGGGAGAGGGAGTGCCAAAAAAGGCAGCACAGAGGCCACAGTAAGGTCCTGCCTAATGACGGGGCTGTTTAGGCAAGGAGCCCAGGGACATTAGTCAGAATATGAATGAGGAGGTGAGGGGCAGAGTCATGGGCTGTGTTGAGACTCCTGGAACAGCTCTGAGGTGGGGAGTTTGCACTTGGCCTTTGGTAGACCATCAGCCAAAGATGGTACTACTGAGTAGTTAAAGCTAAATCTTCAGGGTCACCAGTGGAGTATTCAGTGCTGGTTCTCTTTATGAACCTCAGTAAAATGGCTTCTCTGTAAAGTGATAAATATTCTTTACTGCATGGAAAGTTGGATGGAATGAGCTTTGCATGTAAAATGCCCAGTTCTATGTATAATATGCTCTCAATAAATGTTGGCTTCTTTAGCTGCTGTACTATACTACTGGCTGTGCAGAGCCTTTCTAGATCCTGCTCAAGGACTCTACAGAATCTCCTAACTGGATGGGCACTAGGGTCACTAGTCCAACCCTCTTCTCAGGAAAGGAATTCCCTGATTTGAACCATCCCTTGGGGGCCATTCCCAGGCTGTGGCTAGGAAGAGAAGCCCTGTGAGTAGAGTCTGGTCTCCTCTCTCACCTCTTCCACCCTGGGGCCCTTGCCATACCTGAACACTCCATGTGGCAGATGTTTTCTGAGTGACTTCTGTAATCGCTACACCAGTAGTGGCTGTTGATTTGGAAGAGGCCATAGTCAAAGCTGCCGTCTACATTTTCATTTATCTTTGATATGTTGAAGTTGCTTTCCACAAAAGCCAGGCACAGCCCTTAGAACAGGGAGAAGAGGTTAAGGACTTACAGGGGACCAAGCTAAGTGAGAAGGGGGATGGAGGAGAAAGGGAGGCAAGGAATCAGAAAAAAGGAACAAGACCCAAGAGACTAGATGGTACCAGAAGGCTAGAAACACCCATTGGTTTCTCCTCGCATCCTTTGGTTCATCCACTCATCCATCACTACAACCACTCATCCATCCTCTGTCCATCCATGCTTTCTTCACTTACTGAGCACCTACTGTGTGTCAGGAGCTGTGCAAAGCCCAATAAAGGACATTCAGCTGGGTTAAACACAGATGCTGCCTTCCATGGGCCTATATAATAAGAATCACGGGACCTATATTATAAAAATAAAGATATGTACCTAAAAAAAAACCTAAGAAGTGAGATAAAAGGAGAAAATGTTGCAAGACAGGTGTGCACAAATTCTGGGCAAAAGGAAGCTGTCCCTTCCATGCAGGAGGATGAAGCCTTTGCACTGGCTGTTCCCTTTGCCTGGCATGTGCTTCCCCCAGACATTTGGGTGAGCAGGTCCTTCATTCATTCAGCACTGCTCAATGTCACTTCCTCAGAGAGGCCTTCCCTGACTCTCCCAGTTAGAACAGTGTCGCTAATCACTCCCCCTGCTTTATTCTTCATAGCATTTGTCAACACCAGACAGTACTTTATATATTTGAGTTTGTTTATTGCTGCCCTAGAATGTGAACACAATGAGGGAAGGGACTTTATGTCCATATCTCCAGTCCCTAAAACAGTTCCTGGCACATAAATAAATGCTCAGTTAATAATTGTTGAATGAATATGGAATGTTAGGAAAGGCTTCTTGGAGGGGGCCGCTTTTTGAACTTGGCATTTATTAGGCCTCATGGCCGGCTTAACATCAGCACAGCCATGGTAATCAACTTTTCACCCTCTTTCCCCCCTTGCCCCTCTCTATCTCATGATAATCAACTTTCCATCCCCTACCCCCTTGCTTTCCAAGAAAAATCAGAATTTGTGCAAAACAGATTCTTACCGAAAAACAACCACCCTATGCCCTTCCTCTAATTCAAACCTTATAAAACCTTTCTAGTCTGTATGGGGGCGGGAGCTGATCTGATTCAGTCTCCCCTCCACACTGGTGGCATAAAGCTTCTAGACTGAAATAGCGTCTGGCTTGAGTTTCCCTTTCCTCCGTCTCGCTGAACTTATCAGCTTTGAAAGATGAGAGAGAGAGAAAGAAAGATGGCTGCAGGGGGCATGACAAGGAGAGAGGAGAAACAGGAGGGGAGAGACTGAGGAAACAGCACTCACAGTCACTCAGGGAGTAGCCCTCAAACCCGTCGATGTCCTCCTGGTGCAGCACCTTGGCCAAGTCACAGCGACTGATAATGCTGGCCTGATTGATGACAAGGAGACAGCTGACCAAGGAGATGAGTAGTGTCCTCTTCATCCTCAGAGGGGAGAAGGTGCAGGTGAGGGCCATGGTTATTAGGATTTCACAGACTCTTCTCTGAGAGCCTGGGGAACCTGGACACAAATTTCCTCACACACTCACTGCTCACCACCTGGCTGTTTCCAATCTTTTTCCACTAATTATTATTATTATTATTTTTTGTCTTTTTTCCGTGTCCGGCAACGGATC
Organism: Galeopterus variegatus; assembly: GCF_000696425.1. Taxonomy (NCBI): domain Eukaryota; kingdom Metazoa; phylum Chordata; class Mammalia; order Dermoptera; family Cynocephalidae; genus Galeopterus; species Galeopterus variegatus. The sequence continues at coordinate 512,554 of NW_007726923.1, forward strand.
GCAACCCTCAGTGTCGCCCCCGTACTGGACCGGGACCGGCAACGGGATCGCAACCCTCGGTGTTGCCCCCGCGCCTCGCCCAGCCAGTGAGCGGCCGGTCTGTATGTGGGATCTGAACCCTCGGCGGGAGCGCCGCCGCACTTCCCAAGCAGCGCACTGTAGCAGTGCGCCACTGGGCCGGCCCTCCACTAATTATTTTATACATTTTTTTTAATCATGAAAAATTGTAAACATATACAAAAGGAGAGTGAATAGTATCATGAGCCTCCATAAACCCACTTCCCAGCTTCAACAGTTAAAAATCAAGGCCGATCTTGTTTCCTCTGTAGGTCTTCCTGTAATGGGCACACAGCTACAGTCAGCATGTTGGCAAAGGAGATTAATGAACACTATACTTCACCAGCATTTGTGTGTGTGTATTTGAGCATGTTCTTTCAGAAGGAGGGCCAGGATGCTGGGTGCTAATCTCTCCCCCACCCCACACCTCCAGACACATGACACATGATTTTCTCCAAGGGTACACCCTGACTTGTGCAATTCCTAGTGGGCTGGTTGTAGAAATAACCTTCACTTTTACACTGTGTGTGTGTGTGGTGAAGAGCAAGGGCTCTGGATTCACACTGCTTGATTTCAAAGGCTAGGCTGCTCTGTGACATTGGGCAACATACTTAACTTCTCTGGGCCTCATTTGTAAAACAAAGATAGGCTAATACCTACCTAATAGGGTTGTTGTGATGATTACATGAAATAATGCCCAGATCTTGGTTTCACATTTCCCACAAAAGGGAACCAGGACTCCTGGGAGTATGGCTGATGTTCCCAGGTGGAGCAAGTAAGGGTATGAAATAAGTCAGGATTCTCTTCTTGCACCAGAAAGTAAGGATGTACTCAAAGTATGGATTGGGGCATGTCAAATGGACCTAAGAGTTAGCTCAAAGTGGCACTGACTAGCTAAATCTGGAATGATATTTTTTTTGTAACAGCTTTATCGAGATATAATTCATAATATATAACTCATATACCATACAATTAATTCATTTAAGGTGTACAATTCAATAGTTTTTAGTGTATTTTCAGAATTGTGAAACCACCACCACAGTCAATTCTAGGACATTTTCATCAACCCAAAACCAAACCCTGCACACATTAGCAGTCATTCCCCATTTCTCCTCCTGCCAGTCCCTGGCAACCTCTAATATACTTTCTGTCTCTATGGATTTGCCTATTCCGGACATTTCATATACGTGAGTCACACAATATATGGCTTTTTGTGGCTGGCTTGTTTCACTTAGCTTAATGTTTTCAGAGTCATCCATGTTGTAGCATGTGTTGATACTTCATTTCTTTCTATGGCTGAATAATATTCCATTTTTTATGGCCACACCACTATTTATACATTCATCGCTTGATGGACATTTGGGTTGTTTCTACTTTCTGGCTATTATGAATAATGCTGCTGTGAACATTCATGTACAAATTTTTGTGTGGATACATGATTTCGTTTCTTTGAAGTGGAATTGATGGGTCATGTGGTAGTTCTATGTGTAAACTTTTGAGGATTGCCAGACTTCCAAAGGGGCCGCACTGTTTTGCGTCCCTATCAGTACTGTATGAAAGTTCCAGTTTCTCTCCATCCTCAGCGACACTTGTTTTTATCTGTCCTTTTGATCAGAGCTATCCTAATGGTTGTGAATTGGTATCACATCATGTTGTGGTTTTAATTTGCATTTTCCTGATGGCTAATGATGTTGATCATCTTTTCATGTGTTTATCTGTCATTTGTATATCTTTGGAAAAATGTCTATTCAGAACCTTTGTCCATTTTTTTTAGTGGGTTATTTTATTATTGAATTGTAACTGTTCTTTGTATTCTGGGTACTAGACCCTTGTCAGATACTTGATTTGTAGATGTTTTTCCCCATTCTGTGGGTTGCCTTTCACTTTCCTGGTAGTGTTCTTTGAAGCCCCCAAATATTTAATTTTGATGATGTCCAATTTATCTATTTTTCCATTTCTTGCCTGTGCTTTTGTTGTCATAGCTAAGAGACCATGGCATAATGGTTTCCAAGGTAATCTGGGATAATTAAACCATCAAGATAAATGATAATAACAAATTTTAATCCATTGAATGCAACGGGAATCCGTAAGTCTATAATAATGATGAATTGACAAACAGATGCATAACGAGGATGCAGCAGGGAGCTCTTCCTGACAATAAAATGCTGACTGATAAATGTGGAGGCAGTCATGAAGTTAGAAAAATCACCATTCTGCAAGCATCAGAGATTTGTTTGAACAAGAATCATCAATGGATGCTACATCTGAGGTGGTAGGAAGCTTGGTGAAGAACTGGGTATGTCCATGGTCTTATAGAATGTCTCCCCACAGATCATTTACTAGTTGCACAAGAAAAACAGTAATTTTACAGTACAGAAGCCAGAAAGTATTTTGACCTTGCCATCAATATTAACATCACCAGGGACCGGCCTGTGGCTCACTCGGGAGAGTGTGGTGCTGATAACACCAAGGCCACGGGTTCGGATCCCATATAGGGATGGCCGGTTTGTTCACTGGGTGAGTGTGGTGCTGACAACACCAAGTCAAGGGCTGAGATCCCCTTACCAGTCATCTTTTGAAAAAAAGAAAAAAAAAATTAACATCACCAATGAGGGACAGAAGGACATTGTGGGCCTCCAGATGTGATACCTCGAGAAGGACACAACATCACTTACGTAGTATGGTGGCCAAGGGTGCATAGCCTGTGTCTATCCTGAGGAAATGTCAGACAAAGGGAAATGTGTCAAACTGAGGGAAAATCTATAAAATAACTGGCATGTAGTCTTCAAAATGGTCCATGCCATGAAAATTCTGAGGCTATTTCTGTCAGTGGGGGTGTGTGTCTTTCTCCTTAAATGAGGTGTTACGTTGCTGAGGGCAAAGGTCTGGGTTCCTCCAACCACGGCCTTCAGATGTCAGACAGCTTCTGCTTGGACAAGATGCTGCTCTGGTGAGTGTATTTCCTCTCTGGTCTCTCGTTCTGTCTGCTAAGTCTCACTTCACAGCAGCCTAACCTGGGGCCATTCTTCTGCTTCTCTCATCTCCCCCTCTTGAGTTGTCAGATTTAGCAAATAAATTTACATGATGTTTAGGTAAATTGGAATTTCAGACAAACAAATAATCATTTAGTATGAGTATGTCTCATGCAACCCTACCCACCCTGAGTAGATTCCCTCAGAGACAGGCATCGCTGAGCCTCGAGAAGCAAGGAGCTCTATCCCTGCCCATTAAGCCCCTCTTGGGGGTCCCTTCAGGTACGACAGGGGTTCCAGCAGGTGTATTCCCACTGCCCTTCTGAAGCTTACCTCTGTCCCATCCCTCTTTGACCCCAGGCCCCAGGTGACCCAGCGCTTCCTGCGAGGACCTGCAGAACAAGGCCGTTTGGGGTAGCAGCCTCCTCTTCCTCGCCAGCTACACACCAGCCCCGCCCAGCTAACAGCTCTCCAAGTTCTAAAGAAGGCAGGAGTGCTGGGCCAACCCAGGCTTCTGGAACCCCAATTCTGTGATGTCATCTGTCCTGGAAATACAATGGTTTTAACCATGCAAACCAGTCAAGCCTCAGGCAGAAAGGGCACAGGGGCCTGGGTGAACAGGTGGCAACCGTGAGGAAGACTGCTGGGCGGGACAGGGTGGAGCACGCTGGTTGTTCTGTCTGCCCACCTCCCTTCCTTTCTGGAACAGTGCCAGCTCTGGGCAAACTCCTTCCCTCATGAGGTTTTAGTGGGGGTTGCCAGTCACCCTGACTCTTGGGTGACGGTATGCCTGTGCCTCAGTCAGTAGATTTTGGATTAGAACTAAGTGGTGCAGTTCAGCATGTCACAGGAAGCCTGTGGGTGCAGGTCAGCAGTTTTAAATCATGTGGTTACAGCCCATCTGAGAGGCTAAGCCTCTGTGAGGAGGGAATGGAGTCTGGACAGGATTCCAGTCCCCGAGTCCACCTTCGCTGGGACCCAAACACACCCTCGTCCTTCCTACAGTTCTGAGATTCAATAAATGTTCCTTCTTGTGTAAACAAGTTTGAGTTGGGTTTCTGTCGTTTGCAACCCAAGGAGACTTGCCTATTACGGTCAGCACTGGGTTAACCATCTGTGGAATGGTGACCTAACAACCTGTCACCTCCCTATGAAGACCACAACATCTCAGTATCATTAGTCACCAAGGGAATCTCGAGAGAAATTCTCACCAACTGCAATAAAAAGGAGGCAAGAGAAAAAAAGTTTTGTTACTGATGGCCACTCAGCCCTCTGAAACAGGATGGCAGAGTCTGACAGAAAGTAGCAAGGGGCTTCTGAGCGGGCAGTGCTGCCCTGTGCCCCACCTTGAACTTGTCTTCCCAGCAGGGCAGCAGTGCATGGTATCCTGGGATAGGAAGCCAGTGGGAGCAGCGGTGGAGGCAAGACCCTGGGAGGAAGGAGGGTATTCTGAAGCTACCACCTTATGAAGTACTACTTGTGGCCAGAAATCTATAGGTGGCTCAGATGACCCAAATCAACTCGTCTCTGTAGAGTTAGAGCCCTGGGCTGGAGGAGAGCTTTCTACAGCCCAGGCCCACATGCTGGAAATTCCGTCTTTCTGCAACTTAGAATCTTAACGGGGATGATGTCAGCACTCAAAGGGGGACCAGAGGGACCCTCCGCTCCCAGTCCCCCCACCCTGACAAACACGAGCCCTGGAGGGATTCCTGGCCATTCAAAGAACCAGAAAACCCAAGCTGGGGCCCGTGCATAAATTCTGGATGTGCAGCTCGGGGCAAAAGGACAAATGGAGGCCACAGGCCATCTGTCTAAATATTTACACTTTATGAATCAAACTAACAAGGTTTAAGTAAAATATGTTCTATCTTCATACTCTAGCAGTATTTTTTTAAAAGGATAAATTTAAAAATGTGTATGAAGCTATGGTCTGTATACAATAGAAAGTTAGCAAAATGTCAAAGATGATTTAATTTAATTTTTATGGCACATATCTGGGTGCAACAGCCCTCTGCTGATGGGCAACAATGTTGGGATGAGTAATGAAATAAAGATATACGTAATTCATAAATTATTAAAACTGTTCTATGAAATTTATTTTTATCTTCCTTTCAGCAAAATGACTAATTATGCTATTATTATCAAGATTTTAAAATACATTTAAGGATTAAAATAATCATATTTAAAGTACAAAATTTTAAATATATTTTCATCAAAAATATGTTTATGCGAAAATTTCCTAAATTAATTTTTTCAGAAATGTTTTCCCAAAAGTTAGTTTTCTTTTAAAATGTTGAAAAGTATCTATTAAGTAAAAAGGCAAAATGCAAATTAGAATGAATGATATCAAATTTTTATATTAAAATGCTTTAAATAAATCCGAACATTTTATTTTAATTTTTGAAAACATAATTAAATTTTATTAAATGCTTTTATTAAAAAATTAAAATTTAGAATTCTAGCATTCAATGCCACATAATTGCCAATGCAAAGAGTCAGTACTATGTTATGTCTGAGGGCTGGACATATGCATAAATTTAAGAGTAAAGTATAATGTATTTTTTTAATATTGCAAATTTATCCTTAGCTTCTATTTACAACATAGGCAAAGACTGTACTGATTTATGAGTACCTACAGAATCATGAATAGAAACGTGAAAACAGGAAGAAATGGCACGTCATTGTGCTTGAGTCGGTTGCATTCACGCTATCCGAGAGGAAAGATCCGACAAGTAAATTAGTCTTTTATCTTAGTACTTTCCTGAACACAGCATCTCTGCACTTAAAATAGTGCCTAGCAGGTGCCCACTAAACCTTTAGATGTAGTTGCAGTTTTTTTCTATGGATATAGGATAAGAGGTGGAGAAGCATGTCTCTGTGGCCTGAACATTATCAGTCAGTAGAGTGGATGCTTAAATTGGTTGTACTGTGCCAGTGCCTGGCACTGGGTGCCAAGTAGCCGAAGCCTCCTGTGGTCCTTAATAAATGTAATTCTTTTGCATGTGGGGTACTTGAAACCACAGGGCTCAGTCAGGGTCTTCTGTCACCGTCTCTAAAGGCAGTATTAGGAAAGTATGCTTCTGGAAATAAACTGCTATAGAAAACAGAGGAAATTTTAAGGAAATGTCTGCTGAAATGCAGACAGTAAAGATAAAAGAATACAAGGAACTGAAATCCAGTAAGAGAAATAAAATTTGCATTGGAGGCAGAAAAGGCAGAATCCACGTGGTGGAAAAGTCAACTGAGGCTGTAGTCGCACAATTAGAAGTTCTCCAAGAAGGCAGAGCAGAAAGACACATGGAAAACAACCAGACAAAAAAGGACAGAGAGGGACAACAAAGGTTGGAGATCTGAACTGGTAATTACAGATGTTCTGTACCAAGACATCAGAGCTAAGAAAAGTGAGACTGCGGATCTGACAGTACACTGTGCTCCAGGGGACACACGGAGACAGTTGCCATGCAGACGTACTTTCAAACAATGTGATTATTGACTGAATTTTGGGATTTATCAGGCTTGTTTTTACCCTACAGAATATATTCCTTCTCAAATATTTCAGGAATAGTGAAACAAATTGATTATACGCTAAGCTACACATAATACTTAAGTTCCCCAAAGGAGAAATTATATAGGCTTCATACTCGGACTACAGTGAAAGCCCCCATCTTCTGAAAATTTAAAAAACCACCAACACATGTTCCCCCTCCTCCCAAAGAGTTACTGGATCAAAGACAAATTCAAATCTGCTTTCACTCAAACAAAACAAAACAGAGAGAAAGAGCCTGGCCTGAAGCTCAGAAGTTACATGCTTAACCCAGCTGGTCAGTGGCAAAGCCGGGATGAAAAGGGGCTCCTGGGCTCCAGAACCCTTGGTCTTAATGTCTATTCCATACCATTTCCCCATTTTATTGCTGGCAACTCACCTCTCAACTTCTGTGTTTTGACATTCTGTGTTGTGACAGTCAAGAAGCACTAATATAAATGACAGAAAAGGAGAAAGAAACTGTGGGGTTTTGCTTATTTATTTAACTAGGTGGGCATTGTAAATACAGAAGGCAGGAAAAACCAGAAGATACACACATCCGATGAGCACCTGCTCTGTATCAGGCACTGTGCGATGTTCCTTACCACTGTCTCATTTAATCCTCAAAAGACTCTGCAGAGGGAAATTATTACCTTCTTTTTGTAGACAAAGAAATCGAGGCTCAAAAGTTGCTAAGGAGAAGCTTGAACCAAGGGTCAAAGCAAAAGTCTTTTAGGCTCCCAAGCCTGAACTATTTCTGCTGCATGATGTGGTTTGTGCCATGAGCAATGGAAGAGAGAAACAGGGACTGAAAAACCCCAAACCAAACCAAAACAATAAATAAAACAAAGTAAGTGAACTGAGCAATCAACTCAAGAAGTTAGAAAAAGTACAAGGACGCAGCTCTATTCACACAGCCAAGAGTTGGACCGAACCCAAGTGCTATTGAGACATGACTGGACAAGAAGGGTGTGGTAGATGTACACAATGGAATGCTACTCAGCCGTACAGAAGAATGAAATTCTGCCACTCGCAGCAACGTGGATGAGCCTGGAGAAAATTATATTAAGTGAAATAAGCCAGGAGCAGAAAGAGAAACACCACGTGTCCTCACTCATAAGTGGGAGTTAAAAAAATAAACAAATAAAAAAAGAAAGAAACAAAGATACAGTAATCACCGTAATTTGTTGAACTTTCAAAAGTAGTGAACAGAACTGTGGTTACTAGGTGTGGAAAAGGGGGAGGAGGCGAGACATTGGTGAAGGGTCACAGAGAATGACTATGTTTTGTAATGATGGATATACTCATTACCCTGATGTGATCATCACGTATTGTACAGTGGTATTGACATTCAACCCTGTACCCCACAATTATGCATAATCAATTATGTTTCAATTAAAAAAAAAGAAAAAGTATAAGGAAAACATTTCCAAGGAAAACAGGAAAAAGCAAGGCATAAGAATTAAAGCACAGCATATGTAACTGGATCCAGAGGAAAATGTTGGTGTGATACGTTAAAAATGGAGTTAGGAAATGGCTATAGAATCCATGTATTATATGTTCCACTTACTAGGGACCTGGGATCCTTCTCTGTAACACCAGTGTTAGATAAACTAAATACATCGAAGTTTCTGGAATGAGTTCCTTGCAAAGACAGGCCACTCAGAAGGTGAGGGTTCCCACCAACCAACAGACTCCTTTAGTAATAACCTGGAAGGTGGATTATCCAAGAAGGTAAATATAACTGAGTATTTCACAATAACAGATTCTAAAGCCCTGTTGCCTCAAAAGCATTGCTAAATACTTTCTTCCATAAAATTATATCCTGCCCTGAGAGAGGCTCTCGGTAGGACTGAGCAGTGTCCCTATACCTGCTGCTGGCCCTGAGAGCAGGGGGCAAAAAAGAAGTCACAAGTCTGCACTCAGGAAGGTGCCAATGGGAAGCCCTGGATTGTGCTGTGAACTACAAGATAAGTGAAATACAAGCATACATTTGAAAAATCAGATATGGACCTTAGTGAATGAGTCTGGGTAGTGGATAGCCAGCAGAGATCACAGGGTGGCCCAGCCCAAACACCCCACCTACATAACTTAAATAGGAACTCACCACCCTGATGATCAGCACTGTGAGAAATGAATGCTTCCATCAAGCTGAAATCTGCCTGCGTGCATCTTCTCTGCTCAACCCTGGACCCCATGCCTTGGGCCACAAGCATTGTACCTTCCTGCACGGAATGGCCAACTGCTGAACTTTGGAGCCAAGCAAATGTGGGCTCAAAGCCCAGCCCTGCCCCTCTGTTGTGCAATATACTGTGGTGATGCTGCTTGTTGTAGCTGATGTGCCGATATGCCACACCTCTGTCTGGCTGCACTTGTAGCTGGTACATTTGCTGTGATTGTACACATGGGTGCGAGCGCCCAACTACTCCATTATGTTTTCCAGTGTGGTCATGCCTGAGCACCTACACAGAATTTACCTATTATTTGGTTACTTCTCTTTAGTCTCTCTTATATATTATAGTTAGGGCATTATATTAATTTTTAAAATTATGATCATTCTGAATGGATAAACAAATTGTGATACATTCATACAATGGAATACTACTCAGCAATAAAAAGGAATGAATTATTGGAACACAAGACAACATGGATCAATCTTAAAATAACTATGCTGAGTGAAAGGAGCCAGACAAAAAAAGAGTACATACTTTATTGTTCCATTTATAGAACACTCTAGAAAGTGTAAACCAATCCATAATGACAGAACACAGATCAGTTGTGGCTCAGGAATTTGGGAGTAGGAAGAAGCAGAGAAGAGATCACCCAGGTGCACAAGGAAACTTTTGGGGATAATGGATACATTCACTATTTAGAATGTGATAAGCATTTCAGGTGTATACATGTATCAAAAGTTATCAAATTATACTCTATAGGGCCGAGCCCGTGGCACACTCAGGAGGGTGCGGCACTGGGAGCGCAGCAGCGCTCCCACCGCGGGTTTGGATCCTATATAGGGATGACCAGTGCGCTCACAGTGCTCACTGGCTGAGCACGGTGTGGCCGGTTTCAAAAAGGACAAAAAAAAAAAAAAAGTTATGCTCTATAAATGTGTGCAGTTTATTGTATGTCAATACCCCAGTAAAGCTGCTTGAAATATTCTTTTTTTTTTTCAGTCCTAGAAAAAGATTTTTTAATATTATCGGAGTGTTGAAGGTCATAAAGAAAACAGTGACAAATTCAATGGCATAAGAAAAAAATTTTAAGGCAAGATAAATGCCACAAGCAAATTCAAAATTCAAATGACAAAAATATATGTAACTTATTAGAGGCAAACAGGTAATTTCTTTTTTTTTTAAATTTATTTTGTCAATATACAATGTAGTTGATTATTTTGTCCCATCACCGAAACCTCCCTCCCTCCTCCCTCTCCCCCCTCCCACCCAAGTGTGTCCCCTCCATTTGCTTGTTGTAAAAACTTCAAAATAATAATAATAATAATAATTGTGGTTGTTATATCTTCCTCTCCCCCCCTCCCGGGTTTTTTTTTTTGTTGTTGTTGTTGTTTGTTTGTTTTGTGTGTGTGTGTGAGTGTGTGTGTGTGTGTGTGTGTGTGTGTGAATTGATTCATTCA
>NW_007726924.1:0-11599 GCF_000696425.1 Galeopterus variegatus
CCCCCGTAGCCCCCAATCCCACCAGGAAGCAGGTTCCAGGGACCTGAATGTTCTGAGGAGCTCCCAGTCTGAGTGAGGACACACAATCTTTATGTTGCAGGAGCTCCAAAACCTGTGGGAGACACAGCCTGTGCCCTGAGGGAGCCCCCAGTCTGAGGGAGGAGACGCTGCCCAGGCACAAAGAGCTCCAGATCTGAGTGGGGAGGCCCAGTCTGAGGAGGGAGGCTAGCCACAGTGAGGGCACAGGGCCTGTGAGGGCTGGAGTGTTCCATTAGGGTGGTGGCAGCCCACGACATTGCAGGTTCCTGCAGGAGCCAGGTTATTTGGGGGTGGACAGGAGGAGCAGAATTCCCAGATTAAAATAGCCTTCCCTGGGTGTCACTCCTGAGACGTGCTCAGTTCCCAGTGGCATGCGTGTCACATTGCCCTGCCCCTCCCAGGCAGGGTGGGCAGGGCCAGGATGGAAGTTCTACCCAGGGAGGGGGAAGGTGAGGGGAGCAGAGATGAGCAGATTAAAATAGCCTTCCCTGGGTGTCACTCCTGAGACGTGCTCAGTTCCCAGTGGCATGCTTGTCACATTGCCCTGCCCCTCCCAGGCAGGGTGGGCAGGGCCAGGATTGAAGTTCTACCCAGGGGAGCAGAGATGAACCTGTTTCCTAATCAGGGCAGTGTGGGAACGCAGCTCCAGTCTCCAGGGCCGCCAAAACCTGCCCCCCACTTGCCCAACTCCTCCCCACTAAAGGGGCTGCCAGCCCCCTCCCTCAGCTCTATGAAGTCCTCTGGCTCCCCCTGGCTCCCCAGAGGTGTGGCCAGTTAGTAATTTCCTACGAGCTGTGTCTGCCCCCTCAGACAGGGACTCCCTGAAGACAGAACTGTGTCTCTCCCTCACACTAGGGCTTCCTGGGGGCATAGCCAGGTCTCCCACCACCCTGTTTCTGGTACAGTGGGAAGGCAGGTGACCCGAGGCTCAAGAGCCCTGGGTTCTAGTGCTGCCTCTGCTGTCATTTTGTCCTTGGGAGTAGCGTCCTACCTGCATGGCTCTCTGGAGCAGAGGTGCTTTGTTCACAGATCCAGGTTCAAACCCCAGCCTGGATGCTTCCAGCCTCCATCATGTCAGGCGGCTTACTTACCCCCCCGTTAGGCCCCCTGAGTCATGAGGAAGCAGCGGTTCCTGCCTCTCATTAAATGAGATAGTGTGTGCGAGAGCGCTGGCACGGCGCCTAGTTGAGGGTACTGAAAAGGTAAACCAAACGAAGGCCTGGAGGGCCAATTCTCAGGCCAGGTGTGGATTGGGCAGAGCCCTAGGCCCCATGACCCTGGAATCTGGGGCCAAGACTGGCCCTGGAAGGCCACAGAGTGACCCAGGTCACCGGGCAAGCCAGGGATCTCCTAGGACTCTGGCCTGTAGTTCTAGGAACGGGGCCCAGTCTGAGCACTCAGCGGTAGCACTTTCTCTCTCTGTCTCCGCCCCCCCACCCCCCGCGGCCACCAGCCATGAGCTCCAGCTGTCTCTGGTCCTTGTCCTGCACTAACCCCCTTCCTTCCCCTGCCACCCCCACACCAACATGTGGAGGAATCCAGATGCCTTGCATGTGTGACGTTTGGTGTGGTGTGACCCCTCTGAGCTGGGCAGGGGACACAGGCGAGGTCCAGACAACATAAATATGTCCCAGGAGTTTACATTGTGGGGGGCGGGAGTGTACGCCAGCCAGCCGGCTGCTGCTCCTGTTTATTCCCTGGGGGTTCATGGCCAGGGCGCCACCATGGGAGGAGGGTGGAGGGAATCCTTGGGTGTCTGCAGCTGTGTGGACGTCAATGTACAAAGGACCCCAGGAAAGTCTGTAGGCCTCACGGACCACCCCCCTACCATGTCCTAGCGGCCCCATCCCTGCTGCATGGGTGATGCCATGATTCATGTGGGAGTTTCAGTACAGAGTGGCCTCCCTGAGCCTGTGGTTGGGGGCCCCTTGGCCACCCTCCCCTTTGGCCCTCAGCCCTGCCACAGGAACCCAGCTCAGACTTCAGTGCATTTTCTGAGCTCAGGCCAAAATAGGCCAGGCTTGGGTTAATCATTATAATGCTGTCCCTGGAACTTTTCCAGGGCATTTACTTTTCTGAGCACTTCCCATCTCTCAGCATCTTCCCTGCCAACTCTGAGAAGCAGGCTCTGCCAGGTTTGTCTGTTTTCTGCACGGGAAGGTTGAGGCCAACAGGGCACACCTTGAGATCTACCCATAGTTATGTATGGTGCTCATGTTCAAGATCAACCAGAAGCCCAGCAGAGATGACAGCCTCACAGTTGCCCTGTGCAGGGATCCACATTATAGACGAGGAAACTGAGGCTCAAGGTGTTTAAGTGATTTGCTCACAGTTGCTCAGCTACTGAAGTCAGGATTCAAAGTCAGCTCTGTCTGGCTCTGACTTCCCTGCATGTTCCTTCCCGCCATGGCCCACCTCTCACCCAGAGAGCTGAGACACCTTCTGAGAGCAGGCAGGGGACAGGAAGTTCTTAGAAAGCTCAATCCTTCCTTCTCCCTAAGATGTTTATACTGGAAAGTCAGACTGTATCCATTAGTGTATTCTTTCCATCGGCAGTGCAGTCCTGTGCCAGACACTGGCGGGAGGAAGGACTAATAATAATAATGACAGTAATAGCAGCTACTATTTGATGAGCACTTGCTGTGTGCCTGCTTCTGTTCTAAGTGCTATATACAGAAAATCTCAGGGAATCCTCACTACAACTCTATGAGACATGGTGTTACCGTCGGCCCTCCATATCCACGGGTTCCACACCCATGGATTCAACCAACCAAGGATCGAAAATATTTGAAAAAAAAATCGCAATAAAAAATAACAATGCAACAATAAACAATATGGTACAACAATTATTTACACAGCATTTACATTGTATTAGGTATCATAAGTAATCTGGAAATGATTGAAAGTATATGGGAGTATGTGCATAGGTTATATGCAAATGCTATGCCATTCTATATGAGACTCGAGTATCTGTGGATTTGGTATCTACGGGGGTTCTGGGACCAATCCTTCATGTAAATCCAATTTACAGTTGGAAATACTAAGGCACAAAGAGGTACGCTGACTTGTCCAAGGTCACACAGCTAGCGTCAGATCCAGGATTGAAATTCAGAGCCACTATGCTATGTGTAGGAGATGTGGGTGGAGGCTGACTTTACAGATTAGTTTAAACAGCAAGGGTGTGAATGTGAGCGCACACACACACACACACACACACACACACACACACACTGTGAGCGCACACACACACACACACACACACAGAGCAACCAGTGAGGGGAAAGGTGGAGCTGAGCCGCAGCATCCAGCAGTAACTGGAGTAGTGCAGGGTGGGTTAAGGAAGGGTTCCTGGTGGAGGTGGCATGCGTGGCAGGGCTCAAAGGAAGTGAGAGAGATATAGACCAGTCCCCATGGTGTGGGGTCTCGGCAGGACTAATCTCCAAAAGGTCACTCACATGACCTTGAACATGGTAGGTGTTATGCGTGGCAGGGCTCAAAGGAAGTGAGAGAGATATAGACCAGTCCCCATGGTGTGGGGTCTTGGCAGGACTAATCTCCAAAAAGTCACTCACATGACCTTGAACATGGTAGGTGTGGAATGTGTTCTTGGGATGACTGACTGGTGGCAACATGGTGATTGTGATGGAAGTATCAATGGAGCAGGGAGCAGTGCGATCGTGCTGATGGTGATGGTAGTGATGTCAGTGACGGGGAAGGCAGTGGCAGTGGTGTGATGGTGGAGGTGTCAGTGACAGTGGTGGTCGTGATGGAATTAGTGATAGAGGTGAGAATGTAGACACTGTCACCTCACTGTCCTGTAGCAGCCCTTTACAGCTCATACCCGCCATTGCACGTTCTTTTTTTTTTTTTCCTTTTCTTTGTCTTTTTTCGTGTCCGGCAACGGATTGCAACCCTCAGTGTCGCGCCCGTACCAGACCGGGACCAGCAACGGGATCGCAACCCTCGGTGTTGCTCCCACACCTCACTCAGCCAGTGAGCGGGAACCGGTCTGCATGCGGGATCCGAACCCTTGGCGGGAGCGCCACCGCGCTCCCAAGCGGCGCACTGTAGCATGCGCCACCGGGCCAGCCCGCCATTGCACGTTCTTAATCCTCGCAGCTATCTTCGGGTGGGCATGTTTATCCTCATTTTGACATTGAGCCACAAACAAGTCAAATCTTGCTTGTCCAAGGTCACAAGGCCAATAAGTGGCAGAAACCCAATCGGCCCAAGCTCTCTGCCTGCAGAGCCAGGGGTTCTCAGCTTCTTCCCCACTCGGGTGAGGTGCCAGGGCAGCATCATGATGTTGTGGGTGGGTAGAAAGGCAGAGGCCATTCTACGCTCCCAACACAGCAGGCTCAGCTGTGGTTGGGGGAGTGGGGAGGAGCAGGACAGGACGGCAGAGGAAGAGCTTCTAATCCCAGCCCCACCACTGGTGCACTATGTGACCTTCTCTGGGCTGCAGCCAAGGTAGCTGTCAGCTGCCAGGTGACAGCGGGCCTGCCGGGCAGAGCCAGTGGAACCTGGCAAGAGCCACACACACCAAGGGGATGAAGTCAGGGGTGGGAAATAATCCTGGAGTCAGAGCAAGGTTTGCTTTGGGTGACATTCCTGGAAAGTTCTGCTCTGATTGGCTTGAGGTTGAGGCTTCTGAATAGGCCTTTCCAGTTAGGAACGAGTTTATTAATAAACACTGCCCCTGGCCCCTGTCCTCACCCTGGGGAGAAGGCAGGGCTTCCTGGGGCTCCTGGTCCCTCTCTCCAGGGGTGGAGAGTCCTGTTGGAGAAGGGAACCAGGACTGAGCCTTTAGATCTAGGAAAGGGGATGCAAATGCCCTGCAGCCCTGAGACTACATTCCCTGCCCCCGAAGCCCCAGAGCTCCCTCTGCTGCAGCCATAGACTCTGGTGTCTTAGGAGGAACAACAAACAGGGGTGGGTGGTGTGCATGTAAGTGCATGGGTGTGCAGACATGAGTTCTGGAACAAGGCTATAGGGTGGTAATGGACTCCTAGGGGCTGCTGGGGGTGGGGGGCATGGATACATATGGGTTGGCCTGGAAGAGTGTAAGCCTATGTCTCAGTTGCTGGTGAGTGTGTTCTTTGTGTGCCCTGTGAGCAGCTGGGTGGTGTGTGGGTGGCTGTGAGGGGACGGCTGAGTGTGACGGGTGCTAAGGCCCTCCCAGGCACTTCCATCTGCAGCTCATTAGCACCCAACACTTAAATGTACTGCCTGCTCCCTACCCACTGGCTTTGACCTCATTAGGCCCCTGCTCCTTTCCCCAGACAGTGGGGCTGGGAAGGAGGGATGACTCCTTATCTGAGTGTAGAATCCCTTGGGGGAGGGGGATGCCGGGGCACAGAACCTAATATAGTCACCAGGCTGGCCAAGGAAGGTTGTCTCCTATTACGCCTGCGACGTCACCCATCATATAACCTGGCTCCTGCTGGTGAGGTGGGGGCCGCCTCGCACTCTGCGCCTCTACATATCCTCAAATGAGCCCGTCCCCCAGCTTATGCTGCTCAGAAGGGGCAGGGTCCAGCCAACTTGCACTCAGGGTAGCTCTGCAGGACTCAGCTGGGTGGTCCTGAACCCCAATGGGCCCTAAGGAAGGGAAGGGATGGGGGCTTCCCCCTCCCTGATCCCAGCACAGCCACCAAAGAGACAGCTTCCTTTGGTCCACACCCTCCCCCCAACATCATCCCCAGAACCATGGTCACAGCTGTGACCACAGAGGTGGCCAGGTCAGCAGCCCCTCCCCGCCACTCCAAGAGACCAGTGCAGATGCTATGAAAGGCAGATTCAAGGCCAGCTTCTCCTCTAAGCCACTGCTACAGAGAAATCCAACAGCTGACACCGAACAGAGATGCAGCCCTGCCTTTAAGAACCCCAGTCTGAGAAGGGAAGACACAGCCCTGCCCTTGGAGAGCCCAGTCTGAGAAGGGAAGACACAGCCCTGCCCTTGGAGAGCCCAGTCTGAGAAGGGAAGACACAGCCCTGCCCTTGGAGAGCCCAGTCTGAGGGGAGACACAGAGTCCTGCCCTCCGGGAGCCCCAGTCTGATGGAACCATAATGCCCTTTCCCCTCTGTCGAGTTTCCTGTGTGACCGTGGTGTTTTACTCAACGTGTCTGACCCTCAGTGTTTTTGTCTGTGAAATGGCAACACTGTCACATACCTCAAAGAAGCTTAGCGCATGCCTCTCTGACAGCAATTAACCAAAGATCGATATTCTTTTTCATTTGGGCTTTGTGCATGTGGAGGGGGAGAGGGAAGTCATCACATTTGGTGTTTAACTGGGGAAGTAAATTGCAGTGGGATCCTGTGCACCTCCCATTTCCACCACTAAGACTCATCTCTGGAGGGTCTGGCTGCCCCGACACCCCTGGTCTCCTGAGGTAGCCCCAGGCTGGACATTCCCAGTCAACAAATATCATGGAAAGTCAGTATGGGAGAGGTTCCGGGCTTGAGGACACCAGTGCCGCACAGGGACAAGGCAGGCCCTGCAGCCACCCACCCCGGGCCACTTTACTCCAGGGCAATAGAAAGAGGGGGAGGAAGCAAGGTCCCTCTCACTACTACCTGCTACCTGCCACTCCTGTCTGTCGACCTGAGAAACCCTCAATAGCCTCAGGCCTGGCTTCCTAGGGCCAGGGGGACATACACACGCAAATCTACAACTGTGAGTGAGCACAGGACACTGCCAGGAGGTGTAAGTCTGTGTGTGTGTCCAGACCAATCATAACTGAAAAATGGAATTCCCTCCACGTCACAGAACGATGCCACAAGTGTCTGTCCCAGGGACCAAGTCTTTCCCTACCCTAGGGAGTCCACACTCAAGTTGCAAATGCCCCCAGAAAATACTGTCCAGTGGCTTCTACTCATTGACGTCCTGAGAACCCAGTTTTTAAAATTTACTTTCTATCAAGATGTCAGATTTGCATCAAATCACGCGGGTAACGGCTGGACTCACTTTTATCACCATAGATCTGCTTTGCCTGTTCTTGAACCTCATATAAATGGAATCACAGTGTCTGCCTCATTGTTCAACATTATATCTGTGAGGTTCATCAATGTGCTCATGTAACGCTAGTTTTTCCTTTCTCATTGCTGAGTAAGTATCCCATTGAGTGGATATGCCACAATGTGTTTATCTATTCTGCTGTTGATGGACATTTGAGTTGTTTCCAGTTGTTAATTAATATAATTAAAGCAGCCACAGCACTCTTGTACATGTTTTCTGGTGAACATAAATGTGGCAACCTATTCTTTTTTTAAAATATATTTATTTGTTATTTTTTTTACATTCTAAGATGCTGTTGTGGAACAGTTGGGGGGAGGGGGAGAGGAGAACGGGGAAGGGGAGAGGGTGGGAGGAGGAAGGAGAGAGGGAGGTGCGGTCAAGACCTGTGGCCCCCACTTCACTCTGGCAGGGGAGCCCAGGGGGCTTCTGGCAGCGGCTCGGTCGTGGCTGGGCCGGAGGTGGACTTCAGGGGAGCGTGGCTGAGGCCCTTGGTCCCCATCGCCCAGGATTGGGAGCCCAGGAGGCTTCCAGCAGTGGCCTGGTGATAGTTGCTGGTCTGTGGGGTATGGCTCCCCTCACCCCAGCCTGGGGGGCTTCTGGTCCTTCTAGGTTTTACAGGTGTTCTTTGGTGGTGTTAGGCCCTTACTGGCTAGTATCAGAACTTTGTTTCTGGTCTGTAGGTATTTTGTTTTTTCTTTCACTTCCGTGTTGGATTATTAGCTACCCCCACCACTTAAAGTCTGCACTGGAACTAATTTGTTGTCCTTTGCTTACTTCTAAAAGGGGGAGCTTCCTGTGGGAACCAGCACTTGAACCCTGTGGTTGAGCTAAGTTGCTGCTTTGCTGCTGATTCTCTGTGGAAGGCTTTTTGTGCAGCTCAGGTTTTAATTGTTCACCTTGTAAGCATTTCCAGGTCTTGTGAGGTCCAGTACACCTGAGTTGTGTAGAAACTCTGGTCTGGGCCTGTGTCTTTTCAGTAAAACGCACCCCCTGCATTTCTATATTCCTGATCAGTCTACACTGAGTGGGCCTGTGCTAACTGGAGGGCAGATCAGCTGACCATGCTGTGCCCCAGTGTTCCACCAGTGGGCCTGTCTCCCCCATTCCCTGCACTCCATACACTTCCCATGAGGCAGGCCATGAGCCTGTCCCTTGCAATGACTCACTGGCCTCTGAGTGGCTCCTTTTTTCAGTTGTCTGTGACCTCTCACTCTTATGTGGGTCCAAAGGAACACCATTAGTGGTATAGCTGGCCTTGGGGCCACCAAGGCCCTCTTCTCCCCTGCAGACTCCAAGCAACTTCATACGAAGGGCACAGCTGCAGCTTTTGCCTGCTCCTGCTCCATGTGCTCACCAGGGCCAGCCTTGAAGTGGTTGGGGCTTGAAATGGTCAGAGTGGTCCTTTCTTTTTCTCATCGTGGCTTCTCCTGCCTTCATGAACTCCATAGGTCTCTCCTCCTCTTCCCCTAAGCTCTAGCAGCCCCAGCTTGGCATTCATTGCTTTTTAATAGTTGTAAATTGGTTGACTGTGGGAGAGAGTGATGCTGGGGACCATCTATTCCACCATCTTGATTGGAAGTTCTTGCAACCTATTCTTGTGAGCAGATTTTTTTGCGGGGGGACACCTGGTTCAGAACTCTAGGAAGGAAAGAGGGATTTAAAATTACTGAGCTCCTACTCTGGGTCATGAACTATTTTGGATCCACTGGACCAGTCCCAAGGAAAGGAGAACAGTGACACAGCAGCCCCCAAGGGGAACGCCGCCAACCTCATTACTGAGCCTGGAGCCAGCCCTGTGGGTGTGTGTGCGCACGTGTGTGTGTGAGGGAGAGATTGTATTTGTTTCATAGGGCTGCCATAACAAATTACCACAGACTCAGTAGCTTAAAACAACAGAAATGTATTTTCTCAAGTTCTGGGGGCCAGAAGTGTAAAATCAAGGTGTTGGCGAGGTTGGTTCCTTCCAGAGGCTCTGAGGGGGGTCTGTGCCATGCCTCCCTCCCAGCTCCTGGTGGCTGCCAGCAATCCTCGGAGTTCCCTGGCTTGTAGCTGCATCACTCCAATCTCTGCCTCCATCATCACATCACCATCTCCCCTCTGTGTGTCTCCGTGTCTCTGTCTCCAGATCTCTGTCTCCTTATAAGGACAACAGTCATTGGATTTAGGATCCACTCTAATCCAGTAAGATCTCATCTTACCTTGATTACATCTACAAAAAATTTATTTCCAACAAAAGTCACTTTCCCAGGTACCAGGGGTTATCTTTTGGGACTACACAATTCAACCAACAACTGCAATTATGACTGCATGTTTGTGTGTGTAAGATTGTGGTGTGTATGAGTGTCTGCGTGGGTGTGTATAATTGTGTCTAAGTGTGAGGGAGTACTGAGAGTGTTATATGCATGAGAACAAATCTGTGTTGGTGTTACTGGTTGTGCTTTCATGGCTGTGGACATATGTGTATGTATGCTCCCGTGTCCATGGCTCAGGGCCCCTACTGGGTGGGCTGAGAAGGGTGGCAAGGCAGGATGGTGGCAGCAGGATGAAAAGATGCTTGGGGCCAGCCAGGTGAGCAGGCAGGGCCTTGCCTCCGGAATCTGGGGGACTAGCTGGTAGAGGCCAAGGCTGAGAAACAAGGACAAGCATGTTTGTTCAGCTAAGGTGCAGTCTTGTAGGCCCAGGTGGTAGCTCCCACAGCAGTGCCCGTCCCTAGGCCCCTTCCAGGAACGTTCCTAGAAGGCCCCTCCACCCAAGCTCACATCCTGTGCACCCCATTTGCTGGACAGGGAGGTGCTGGCTGACTCATCCCCTCCCAGGCCTGAAAGCCAGCACTCAGCTACCTGGTGCCAGCCAGGTAGGGGCAGGGCAGGTAGCTGGCCCCTCCCTGGCCCCATCCCAGAACAATACAAGTAGCACTCAATCACACCTCCCACATCCTGCCATGCCTCTCAACCTGCCTCCTGCACCTTGGCTGGGGCTAGACCCCAGGAATCAAAGAAACACAGGGCTGAGCACATGGTCAATCAGATAAGGCCCAGGACAAGGGCTCCTTATCTCCTAGAGCAGCTCTCTTAGGCAAACCCACCACGAAGTGACAGGATATCGAGATGGTCTCTGCAACAATAATGTTAGCTCAGGACCTGTTCTGTGCTGGATTTTCTTATTAAAACATCACAGCCAAGTTTAAATGTTGTTCTCATTATCCACATTTTACAGATGCAATCACTGAGTCCCCAAGGAGTTAAGTGTTCGGCCTAAGATGACACACATTTGTTTACATTTGCAGGAATTTTTTTATTCTTTCTGGAAATCCACATGTCCACCCCCACCCCAGATTCAGACCATAGCTGCTCCCACCTCAGCCCACCTGCCCACTCCCCACACACCCTTGAAGTGCAGTCTTCCTCCCAACCCTTCCCCAGAAAGACCTCCTGGCCTATGGGGTGGGGGCTGTTGTGATGGTTTCTCCTCCCCTCCCACCCTCCTGGGTCCCACTGTGGGGTCCTTGTTTTGTTTTTGGTGTGGAGCAAGTTTATTTTTCTTTTGAGTATGTGCATGGGTTTGTGTGCACACGTCTGGAGGAGTGTCTGGGCATAAAGGTGCACCTCCAGGTGGGTTTACTTACCCACCTGGGACACATACACATATGGCTGCAGTGGGACATACATCACACAGGTTGTATCTGTGTGTGTGCTTTGGCACAGGTGTGTCAGCCCCGTGGTGCTCATGAAGAGCCTGCCTCCTACATGTTTGGGTGTCTGCAGAGTGACTCCCCACATCTCCCCCCTTCTTAGATAACTGCCACCATCCTCAGTTCACAGACTCCTGAGTCCCAGGTAAGGGTCTGGTGAAAACCGCCTGTGACTGGGGACAGAGACACCTGAGTCTCAAGCCCCGCCTGAGCTGCGGTGCCCTTGAGCCGGCATCACCCCACCCAGGCAGCGGGAGTGTCCTCACCCAATGGGATGGGGTGACACGGGGGAGGAGGCGGCAGCGCGGCTTCTAGATGCGAGGCTCATTACCCAGCACTCAGAAGGTTGTGGGGAGGGGTGTCGAGCCAGGGCTTGGCACTGACTACAAAGGTTGGGGGGCGCCCCCCAGCACTCCAGCCAGTGGCTGGCTGGGGGAGGGGCTGTGACGTTCGGTGGCCTCATGTGGCTGGGAGGAAGTAGCTAATTGCCGACCTGATGACTGGTGGCCTGAGGAGTGGGGTGATGATGCCACTGGTGGAAGCAGGCGTCAGGGCCCGAGGAGGGGGCCCTTCGGCGATGGGGTGGGCCTGTACTCTGCAGAAGGGGAGGCTGAGGTGGCCGTAGCCAAAGGAGAAGGGGGTAAGGGTTTGTTGAGGCTGTGACCGTGGGAAAAGGCTGTCCCTGGGCTTCCCTCAGCTTCAAGGGAAAAGAGTTCAGAGGCCCTGAGGGGATGAGGAGATTTGGGAAGGGGCTTGAGGGGGCAGGGGGTGGGGTGGGGAAGATGGCAGCAGAGTGTTCCTCAATGCTCCACCCCCTCCTACACTGCCCCCACCTTCCCATCTCCCCCCC
>NW_007726924.1:12599-24291 GCF_000696425.1 Galeopterus variegatus
CCCCCCCCCCCCCCGCCTTAGCTCCCACTTTGGCCCCTGTGGCCAAAGTTGGTGGGGAAGGAAGGAGTAGATGGAAGGTTCTTTTCACCAGAAGGCCACCTGGCACAAGAAGCCCACCGTGTTAAAGGCAGAGCATCCAGAAGAAGCAATGTCTTTAGCTGTCCTCAAGGAGAGGAACAGAAGGTGCTGCAAAGAACAGCATGTGCAAAGCCTAAGCAGTGGGGTTTGGTGAGGGGGGCTTGGCTGCAAGGGTTGTGAGGAGACAGGAGGTCGGCAGGATGGTTCTGCACCAAGGCCACACTGTCCCTTCCTGGAAGAGACAGTAGTTACCCAAGCATCCTGATCTTCTCCCACATGCTGGCCACAGCCCCTGGTCCAGGCGGACCTGGGTCTCTACTGCCTCGGAAAGGGCCGGGACCAGGTCAGGAGCCTCACAGGATGGACACCCCACCCCCCCAAATTCCCAGGCACATTAACCTCAAAGGATCGCGTCTCTGAGTCCCAAGAAACAGGACCCATCCATCTATAGGTCAGTCCTCTGGGCCCCTAGCGCCCCCTGTGGGCAAGAAGCAATACTAGTTGGGGGAGGGGCCACCACCAGCGAGGGGTGCGGGGTGGGGATGGGGGTCTGGGGGCGGGGGGTGTGGAGGGTGACAGACACAGACTTGCCCTCTGGGAAGCGCACAGACCCTGCCTCGGAGAACGCCCAGTGTGATGGAGACAGACACTGATCTCAGATTTCCAATCTGATGGGTGAAATTCAGCCCCTGTCCTCAGGGAGCTCCCAATCTGATGGAAGAGACGTGTACTGCCCTCAAAGCTCCATTCCGAAGGGTGAAACTCAGCATCTGGCTTCAGGAAACTCCCAGTCTGAAGGGAAAGACACAACCCCTGCCTTTGGGGATCTCTCAAATGGAGGAGAAACTTTGGATTTTCGGGAGCCCCCAGTCTGCTTTGAGACATGAATTAGACATTTCCATGCCTGTGAAGCTTCCAAGAAAAAACACAAGACGTCCGGTTAAATTGAATATCAGGTAAACAACTAATAAGATTTTAGTGTAAGTATGTCCCATACTAAAAAAGAAAAAAAAAATGTGCCGTCTAACTGGCCATCCTCTATTTTGTTTGCCAAATCTAGCAACTCTGGGTGCCTCCAGTTTGAGCGAGGCAGGGCACCTCCTCCACCCCCGACAAGGGGAGGCGGGTAAGCATCTCTCGTGCCCGGGAGCGCAGGAGTGGGGCAGGAGGAGAGTCCTGGGGCTCCGGCTTGCAGCAGTTTAAAATTCCTTCCAGGCCAGATCCCTAATCCCTCGGCGCGCGCACAATGGCCACCTTCTCCCCCGCCGCCCGCGCCCACGCCCTCCCCCGCGGGGCCGTGGCAGTGCCACCATGGGCCTCTTTAAGCCCTTTTGAAGCCGCCAGAGCCCCGCGCCGCGGGAGGCCCCGCCGCTATGCCAGCTATGCCAGCTATGTCCCCGCCGCCGCCGGCCACCACCGCTCCCCCATTAATGCTGGCTAATCTGGCTAATAAATAAACTCCCCTCCCGGCCTCCCGCTCACCGCTCCCGCTCCCCCGGAATTGATTTCAGGGATCGGCTAAACGAGCGCGGCTAGAACTCCACCCCTCACCCCCTTCTGCGGTCTGACTTTTTTGCTATCGCTGTCCTAGCTCTGTTGTCCCTCTCTGATTCTCTGGGACATTTGGGACTCGGGAGCTGTGTGCCTCGCCCATTGCATCTGCCTCACTCCTTTTCAGTCCACCTGCGCACAAAGGGCAGGACGCTGGACTCGATGTCGGGGGCGCGGGGCCGACGGGGCGGCCCCTGGAGGCGGGAGGAGGCGCAGGCCACGCCCCCTCCCCCCGCCGGTCCCCGTCCGCCTAAGGGACGCGCGTGGCGAGAAGCCCCAAGACAGGTGACTCCTCACTAGGGAAAGGTGTCGGCGCCTCCCGCGGCGGGAGGCCCTTCTCCGCGGCCTCTGCCGCCCCCTGCGTCCTCACCCGGGCTTCCAAGAGTCTGACTCACAGAAGCACAGCCGAGCCGGCATCGCTTCACCTGAGCGCGCCCAGAGATGACAGGATTGCAGCGGCACAGCTAAGGCGCTCTAACTACCCATCGCCGCCGGCATCCGCGGCGCTCGGCGGCGCTGGGCCAAGCACCGTCATTAGGCTGCCCCTCCCCCGCCCGGATCCCGCCCCCCGCCACCGTCCCGGTCCCCATCCCCCGGAGCGCCGGCTGCACGGAATGCTGCCTCCTGCCTCCCTCTGGGACTGCCCCTCAGTCCCAAGAGAGAGCTATGAAGCCCCACCTGGGAGAGGAGGGGGCTTTGTTCAGATTAGACCAGGACCTGAAGTTGTGGAGCCGGCCCCTCCCCTTCCCTAAGCCTACTGTCCTCAAAGGTCTGAGTGGGGAGGGGGCAGGACCTATTTCGTTGACAGGAACACTGAGGCCTATTGGAAAGTTGAATATTGGGGAAGGGGCGGGTGGGGCACGCAGGGCAACAGTGTCCCCATTTCGCACTTGAGGCATGGAAAAGCGAAGGCTCTCAGGGAAGGCTGCCTAGCCAGAACTTCCAGAGCAGCTCATGTAACAGTGGCTTTATGAAAGCACCACAGGCTCCTTCCCCTGGCAGGGACTCGCTTTCCTGCCAGTGAAGGTGATATCCCCCATCACAGACCTGACCAGCTGTAGCCTGTTGGTCACAAGGGAGCTGCTGAGGTGTGAGGCCACTCAGGCCTCCTATCCCAGGAAGGGTGGGAAGAGGCCTGAAGACAGAAGCCAGGCCTGGAGGCCAGGCATAAAGGGGACAACTTGGCCATCGGCTTTTTTCCTGATGTCCAGGGCGTTGCAAACTCACAGCCTTGGGCCAAGTTTCATCTTCAGTGAGGTTTTGCCTGGCTTGCAATGAGTACGTGGTTTTTGTACTGAATTTGAGAGCCTACAGACAATGCAGCTCTCTGCTCGCCCTTCGTGTTGATGAAGAGAGACCCCGGATTGACACCAGCCTGCTTGGCCTGTGCCTGTACCCTTTTCCTCAAGGCGAGGCTCAGTCTGCACAATTGTCACCTCCTTGTGGTCTGCAGGTTTCTTGGTAAGTAGGCCTAGGTTAAGTGTCCCTGGGAGTCCTCTACTCTATTATGTTTAGGCTCCCCACATATGGCAGCAGTGGTGATTGCACATGCTTCTGGATGCCCCTCAGGTACCCTTTTTTCATCTTGAGCTGCAACCTGTGCCCTCTCCAGTAGGGATGGCTGCTGTTTTTCTGCCATGAGACTAGAGGTTTCTTGAGGGCAGGAAATTGGATCTCCCTTCAGACTGGGATCTCACCGAGGTCTGAGGAAGGGGGCAATGTGGAAGTGGTGTCCTCCATCACATGGAGCTCCCTGAGGAGGGGGCTGTGTCTCCCCTCAGACTGGGGCTCCCTGAGGACGGGGCTGTGTCCCCCTCAGACTGGGGCTCCCTGAGGATGGGGCTGTGTCTCCTCTCAGACTGGGGCTCCCTGAGGACGGGGCTGTGTCTCCCCTCAGACTGGGGCTCCCTGAGGACAGGGCTGTGTCTCCCCTCAGGCCGGGACTCCCTGAGGGCAATGGCTTCTCCCCTCAGTTGGGACATTTGCACCCCACCTCTCGGCTTCCCATGGTGCCCAGGCATTCCTCCCAGGACACAGTTTGTCATGCTTTGATGAATGAAACCTACTAAGAATAACTCAGTCAGTCCTTGTAGTCTCTGAAGGACAGGATGGGGGAGGGAGGAAGCTGGTGATTGTGGAGGGGCTGGGAAGGGATGGACCCATTCATTTGATAGCATTTCCTAAGGGCCCGGCTGGGCACTGGAGGAGACGCAGTGAGTGCCACAGAGCCCCTTACTGTGCCATTTCTGCTGGTGACAGCCAGGGAGGCATCCACAGGACCCGTGGAAAGAAATTTGGACCCCCATTCACAGTCTTCCCGCCCCAGCCCCCTCCATGCCTGGACACAAGCTCCCTCTGCCTCATCCCCCCAGTGGAGGGGAGACTTTGAAATCAGGTGCTTGGGATGGGGGCTGCTGCCAGTGAGGGTGTGAGTAACCCACAGGATGAATCTCTGTCTTCTGTCCCCCTCCCCACCCTACTCTTCTTTCCTTACCTTCCCCCTTCCCCCTCCTAAACCTCCAGCCTCTAGTTGAGAATTGAGCAAACTTTCCAATGCAGCTATCCCCCCGGGGATGTCTTAGGGGACCTCGAGACCAAGGAGGCTGTGACCTTAGCCCAGTTCTCTGGACGGTGCCTTCCCAGCACTCCACCCCCACCTGCTACCTCCTAAGAGGGACATTTCAGCCTGGTCTTGGCAAAAACATCAGCCTATGAGCCAGGCAGCCTGGTACAGTACCAGCTCTGCCGCTGATGCCACTGTGACCTTGAGACACTGCTTTGATGAATGAAACCTACTAAGAATAACTCAGTCAGTCCTTGTAGTCTCTGAAGGACAGGATGGGGGAGGGAGGAAGCTGGTGATTGTGGAGGGGCTGGGAAGGGATGGACCCATTCATTTGATAGCATTTCCTAAGGGCCCGGCTGGGCACTGGAGGAGACGCAGTGAGTGCCACAGAGCCCCTTACTGTGCCATTTCTGCTGGTGACAGCCAGGGAGGCATCCACAGGACCCGTGGAAAGAAATTTGGACCCCCATTCACAGTCTTCCCGCCCCAGCCCCCTCCATGCCTGGACACAAGCTCCCTCTGCCTCATCCCCCCAGTGGAGGGGAGACTTTGAAATCAGGTGCTTGGGATGGGGGCTGCTGCCAGTGAGGGTGTGAGTAACCCACAGGATGAATCTCTGTCTTCTGTCCCCCTCCCCACCCTACTCTTCTTTCCTTACCTTCCCCCTTCCCCCTCCTAAACCTCCAGCCTCTAGTTGAGAATTGAGCAAACTTTCCAATGCAGCTATCCCCCCGGGGATGTCTTAGGGGACCTCGAGACCAAGGAGGCTGTGACCTTAGCCCAGTTCTCTGGACGGTGCCTTCCCAGCACTCCACCCCCACCTGCTACCTCCTAAGAGGGACATTTCAGCCTGGTCTTGGCAAAAACATCAGCCTATGAGCCAGGCAGCCTGGTACAGTACCAGCTCTGCCGCTGATGCCACTGTGACCTTGAGACACCATTTGTCCCTCTGGGCCTCAGTTTCCCATACATAAAATGAGGTGGGTTTTTTTTTTTTTTCATTTTTGTGGCTTTCAAACCTTTCTTTTTTAAAATAATGAATCCTCTTATTTAAATAGTAACTTATGTGGCACCTCTGTCTGCTGTGGTAATGGAGAAAAAGTTAGGGATTCTATGGTCAAAATAGGGGTGGAGGCCCAGAGCCCCAGTGTTTAGTCCGTGTCACGCACATACACACACACACGTGCACACGGATCAGTTCCAGGGCACTGCAGAACCCACTTCACAAACCTCTGAGCCCTGAAGTCCTTTCCTCCTCAAGCACTCTGGGGCCCTGCAGGGCTGGGAGCTCTAGAACCAGGGGCGCTGACAACTCTGAGAGTGAGGCAGTGATTGTAGACTGCCCAGGTGGTGGAGGGGGGTGAGCTGGTGGGGGTGTCCTTTTAACACTGGGCCCAAAGCTGCAGCCCTGTGCCCTCCCCACCTCTCATGCCAGAAGTCAAGTAGGCTTGCAGCGGGGAGAGGAGAGGGGACAAGTGGAGACTGAGAGTGTCCCTCCTCAATGGATTGGGTGGGAGCCTTGGGGAGTTTTTCTCTGGAATCTGTCTCACATGCCTAGGACAAGGGCCAGAGTGACAGGGGTGGGGGGTGGCGGGCTGGCAAGGCCCCACAGTGGCTGAGGGGTGGGGGCTGACCCCTGGAAGCCTGAGCGGAGCAGCATAGGTAGGGGAGAGGCAGGGAAGTGCACACGCCACTTGGTCTGGAAGTGTGAGAATTTGGTGCCAACAGCGATTGCGGTGGGAGGACAGCCATCAGGCACTGGTGACAGAAAGGCAGGGGTAGGGGAGAAATAGGTGGGGCACAGGGAAGAAAAATGGCACCAATAAGAGGTAGGCCTGGGCCTGAGGTCCCAGCCAGGGCAGCGGGCGGGTCCCTTCAAAGTGGGGGAAGCACCCCAGCCCCTCCTTGCCGGCAGATGGGCTATAAGTCAGGGGTGCTAAGAAAGGCCTGTGTTCAGCCCCAGATGCCTGGGGTCACCAGGCAAAGGACGTGATGCCCCCTCCACTATACCCCCAGTGACCTGCATCTGCAGGGCTCTGGAGAGGTTGTTACTCCTAATTTCCCTCAGGGAACACGGCTAGGGAGCTACCAGAGTCTCCCCCAGTCTCCACATCGCTGGGATGTATGATGAAGGAGGGGGAGAGATGCCTCACTGTCCTCTGTCCCAAACACACACACCACACTCTCTCTCTCTCTCTCTCTCTCTCTCTGTTGCGTGCATGCGTTTGTTCCCAGGGAGCCCCTAGAGACTTTACAGCCTTGGCCCTGGAAACTCCAGATGGGTGCTATGTGCCAGGCTCAGCTCTGGACCCTGAGGCTGCAGCAATGGATGAGTCAGCCAAGGTCTCTGCCTTCATGGCGCTCACATTCTAGGAAGGGGAGACAGACATCAAGTGAAAAAGAATAAAGTTTGGGTCAAGATAAGGCAAGTATTAGAGTGGAGAGTGATGGAGTGAGTGGGGACTATTTTAGATGCGGTGGTCAAAAAATGTCTTTGTGGGGAAGTGACATTTCAGTGTAAACCTGAGCAATAAGCCAGTCATGCTTTGGGGTCAAAAGGACTCCAAAACTGTACAGTATTTTTAAACAGCAAAGAACATGTAGCCATGAACATTAAAGGTCAGGGAAATCAGAACTACATTTCCGGAGCATCTGTTATATGTCTTGCACAGTGATGGGAAATTCATGTACATCATCTTCCGTGGCTGTCTTCAGAACCATGTGTGTCAAATAGTATTATCTTCATTTTANAAGCCAGTCATGCTTTGGGGTCAAAAGGACTCCAAAACTGTACAGTATTTTTAAACAGCAAAGAACATGTAGCCATGAACATTAAAGGTCAGGGAAATCAGAACTACATTTCCGGAGCATCTGTTATATGTCTTGCACAGTGATGGGAAATTCGTGTACATCATCTTCCGTGGCTGTCTTCAGAACCATGTGTGTCAAATAGTATTATCTTCATTTTACAGATAAGAAATGTGCAGTCCATAGAGGTTATTGTTCCACTCATTTAAAGAGATTTATTGAGTATCAGCCTCTGAAAACACCATAATAAAGCCCACATGGGCCCTACCCTCTCAGAGTCCATAGGCTGTGAGAGCACAGGGGAGGGTCAGGGAGGGTTTCCTGGAGAAGTCAATGTCTAAGCTGAGTCAGAAAGGAGAGGAGGGGTGACAGGTGAAGTACGGTAGAGGGGCCAGGGTGGCAGGCAGGTGGGACAGCCTGTGCAAAGGCCTGGAGCCTGGAGCACAGAGTGCCCAGCAGGAGCTGTGACTCATTCAGAATGGCCCAGTCTAGACTGCAGGGAGGAGCTGAGGCTGGGGGCCAGCTGGGGCTGGGCACAAGGGGCAGTGTAGGCCACAGCGAAGAGTCTGGACTTCTTTCACGGGAGACAGGGCCACAAAAGGGTTATAAGCAGAGAGGTAGCAGGGTCAGGTGTCCTTCTAAAAGGCTTCCTGCAGGAGGAGCAGGGCTGGAGGGGTGGCACCTGCAGCAGGGATACTAGTGGGCAGAAGTAAAGGACTTGTGCGGGGGTCCTGCCCAGCTGCCTGGCCAGGTCCCTGAGAGGTTGGGGGGTGAGGGAGGACCCTTCAGGCAGGGAGGAGGGCAGATGAGGCCCCTGGAGTGGCTGTTAGGTGGGGCGGGTGTGTGGGGCCTTGGCCAGGGTTCTGGTGATCCGGCCACCCCTGAGCAACAGGGTTACTAATGGCAAAAAGGTAGGTGCCTAGTCAGGCAACTCACACAGATTCACATGGACACAGACATGTGCACACTACACAGATGCACAAACACACACGTGGCTGGCCCCACCCCTCAGTCTGTATCGATGAGGGGCTGGGGAGAGGCACAGGACCGGGGTCAGAAGCCACAGCACAGTGTGACCCCTGCATAACTCAGGCCACAGGCCCTAGGCCCCTCTTTCTGGAGCCCCAGGGCAGATACTGCACTATAGCCCCTCCGGAGTGCTCAGGCTGCTTGGGTCCTCCACCTCCCCATACACCCTGAAACATCACCTGCTGGCACCTTATCCAATATGCAGATGGGATGAGCTGGCACCTTGCTGGTCACATTCACAGGAATGCAGCCCGGGCTTTGCAGCCAGCAGCAGAATCCAGATGAGAACAGACCCTGCCTGGCTGGAGTAACCAGGCCATACCAGGTAGATGAGCATTCACAGGGCCAGCGCAACTCAAACTCAAGGGCGGACACCCATCAGCTCAGACACAGTCTGGAGGAGGCCACATGTAAGAAGAGTTTGTGTGAACATTCCTGGGAGGAGCTTGTCCCTCGGCGAGCAACGAGCCTGCAGACTTGAACTGCACTAATTGGGAGGGCAGCGTCCAGCCAGAGAGGGGACGCCCCCTGGGCTCTGAGCTGGCCAGGCCCTCCTGGAGCAGTGGGTCCAGACCAGGGTATCTCCCTCTCAAGGGGACAATGGCAAAGAGGAAGACAGGCTGGTGAGGGGTCCAGAAACCCTATCATATGAGGAACTGCACAGGGATGTTTAGTCCCCAAACAGAAATGTTGCTTTGTGGATTATGTCTGTTTTCATATGCTCTGCCTGATCCCTTGCCCTGGTCCTCGGGCAGCACTGATCAGAGACAGCTTCACAGTTGTCTGCACAATTGTTTGATCTTTGGTATCTCCCTAACTAGGCTTTAAGCTCTGTGGGGTCAGGGGCTGTGTGTGCTTTTGCTTACAATTGTTTTCCTGGTGCCTGGCACATAATAGAAGCTCAATAAATGTCTATAGAGGGAAAGAAGGAAGGAAGAGTTGAGCACACCTTGAGCGCTCCAAAGACTCGTATAAAGGAGGGTAAATCCGGCTCTCCAGGGCGAAAGGAACACCAGCAGGAGGTGAACTTAGAGAGTCAGATTTGAAATCATCAACAGTAAGAAATTTTTGTTGTTGTTTAATTTTTATTTTTTATTATTAGCATATTCATTATTACCAATTGTGATTTTTATTTATGCCCTTTACCTGACCTATCACTCCCCAAACCCCCTGCCTCTGTCCCTCCCATCTCTAGTATCCTTAGCTTTGTTCTCTCTTTCTGAATGTTCAATGTATTGCTGTGGTCTTTTCTTCCTTCCTTCCTTCCTTCCTTCCTTCCTTCCTTCCTTCCTTCCTTCCTTCCTTCCTCTCTCTCTCTCTCTTTCTCTCTCTCTTTCTTAGCACCCAGTTATGAGTGAGAACATGTGGTATTTCTCTTTCCTTGTCTGGCTTATTTTACTTAATGTAATTTTCTCCAGACTCATCCATGTGCTGTAAATGGCAGAATTTCATTGTTTTTATGGCTGAGTAGTATTCCATGGTGTATATATACCACATTTTCTTTATCCAGACGTCCATCAATGGCCACTTAGGTTAGTTCCATATTTTGACTATTGTAAATAGAGCTGCAATAAACATGGGAGTGCAGGTGTACCAACAGTAAGAAGTTTTAAAATTCAGATGGCCACAGTGTGGTTTGAGTGGCCCCAGAAGACTGTGAGCTTCTCAGTGATCAGTTTAAGCAGAACCAAGAGAAGCACTTCTCAGAGGTACTATTACTTGAATTAAGGAACAAGTGAATGATGAGTGGATGAATGAATGAAAAATGACTGATGACTACTACAGAGAATTTCACCTGCTGGGCACAAGGCTGGAGGCATCTGACCTTTGTCTCAGAACTAAGTTTGTGAGACCAGAACTATCCCAGACCCCAGGTAAACAAGGAGCCATGGGCTTTGTCCTCAAAGAGCTCAGTTAGAGGTTCAGGCAGCACATGCATGAGCACAGAAAGCACCCTTTGAATCACCCCAGCAACACCAGATGTGATAGATGATGGTCACAGCAGGGCAAGGAGAGGCATCTTGGGAGAAGCTCAGTCCTGATTCCCCTCCCTGCACATTTCCAGCCTCCCCAAGGAGGTCACATTCCAGAGTCCCCTTTGGGCCACTTTCCCAGGGATGACCTCTTGGCATGAGTCTGTCCTGAAGGTGATGCCCCTCTGGCAGGCAGCCCCCTCCTCAGGGCTGAGGGTGAGGTTGGCACCTGTCGTCCTGCAGAAACCTGGGGTAGGTGCCTCAACAGCCCCAGCTCTGGCTGTGTGCAGGTGCCCTTGGCGTTGAACCCCTACTGGCAGTTTCAGAAGCCCAAAGTATATGGCCAGCCCATGCCCAGCAGGCCCGGACTCCCTGCCTGTGAATGTCTTGAGAGCAGGGAGCACGTCTCACCTGCCCCAATCTCCCACCGCTGGCACAATGTAGGTGCTCAGTGAGTATGAGGCGAGCAGCACAGGGTGCCAGGGCTGGCAGAGCTCCCATAGAAAAGGGTGTTCTGCTCAGCGAGATGGAGATGAGTGCCTTCCTAGTGCGGTGCAATAGCACCTAGACAGGGACAGGGAAGAGCATGCAGGCCCTTTGAGGCCCCTATGGCTGGCATTGGGGTAGGGGGGATGGCTTGTCTTCTGATCATCCTCAGCTCCTGCCCTGCTTCCAGCAGCCCCACTGTGGCTGGTGACCGTCAGTGACTCACAGCCAGCTGTGGGCACCGAAGGGAGAAAGTGGCCCCCTGCTGAGCTCATGCACTCGCAATTAGCCCTCCACACCCCCTCACCACAGAGAGCCTCCCGACTTCCATACACGCACGTCCCAGGCTGCCCTTTCCCAACCACAGTGTGGCTCTTGCTGCTTATTTTAGCCTGATGAAAACTCTTGAAATGTCAGAGCTGCAACTGAGCTAGGGATCATCCAGTTCATCCCTTTCATTCAACATGGGAGAAAATGGGGATTCAGAGAGTAAGTGATGTGTTTTGAGCCACACAGCTAATTGGCGGTGCAGGCTTCAGGAACCCAAATCCAGCTGTCCTCAACTCCAGGGGCGCTTCTGCTTCAGGCAGTCCCTCACCAGACTTCTGGAGCCTCTGGAGCCAGCACGCATGGATTTGAATCCTCATTCACCAGTTACCAGCTATGACACTGTAGGCAAGTCAGCCTCTCTGGGCATCTGTTTCACCATCTGTAAAATGAGGCTGACACTGTTACCTCCCACCCACGTTCAGAGTCCTTACTGAATGAGTTAATATATCTGAGTTGCTGAGAACAGGGCCAGGCACATAATGCACATTCAAAACACATTAGCTAACGGCCTTAGGTGCTTGGTGGAGTCACCAGGACTTGGTCCTTGGTGTGGAAAGTTCAAAAATTTGGTTTTATCAGTTTGCCCACAGGTGAGCAGATTCCAGGAGACTGGCCATGTAACCAGACTTCTGGAAAACCGATGCGATGCTACCATAGGGACAGATGTTGCTGTCAGAGGACCACAGCAGACACAGAGGCTATCTCCCATTCTGGCAGCCATATCTGAGATCCGAAGATTGCAGACATCACAGCAAAGGCAGTTGTAGGTTCTCAGGGATATTCCAGCTAGATGAGCCTGAAGAAATGGCCTTCCAAAGTCAAGAACTGTTTGTTCATCTTGGGCCGGCCTGTGGCTCACTCGGGAGAGTGC
>NW_007726924.1:24664-38546 GCF_000696425.1 Galeopterus variegatus
ATCTGCAAAATGGGGGAAATCATAGGCTCGCTGAGTGGTTGTGTACATCACAGCAGGTTCCTTTCCAGCTCTCCTCCTCCCTCTCCCTCTGCCCCCTCCCCCATCGTCTGCTTGAGGCCAGTTGTCTCAATTCAGAGCACCTCCCACCGCCAGGATCCAGTTGGATAAACAATGAAAAATTCCTCCCCTTTCAAGTTCTTCCTTTATCAGTCCCCAAAACTCTGACAGCAGATGAGTTGCAGTCCCAGGACATGTAATAGACTGGGGTGGTCTCATTCCAAGCCCAGAGATGCTTGTTGAATGGATGACTCAGTGAATCAATAAATGGAGCAATTCCCAGAACCTCCTGAAAACTCACCCTGAGCCCTTAACATTGGGCAACACTCTGGTTTCCCCAAGGCCCCAGCCACAAACCACCTCTGAGGGGAGGCTGCTGTGCAGTTGTTTCATCCGCTCCTCGTCATCTTTCATCACTCTCATTTACAAGGCAACTTTTCTCTGCTCCAACCCCACCTCCACCATCCAGTCTAGACAACCAGGTGTGTTTGCAGCCTGACCAGCAGGAGTGCTGTCACAACCATTCTGCCACCCATTACCACAGCTGGCATGCGTGGTGATCAGACTTGAGGCCTCTCCTGCTCCCCAAGTCACACCTGTCCCTTACCTACCCCCCCCAACCTCCTATATGGCCTGCATAGGAACTGACTTATTGCTTGCTATTCCAGCCCCACTAATAGCCCATGGCCCCAGCCAAGCCCCAGCTGGCCCCCTCCTGTAGAGTCCTGCTATGGGTAGCCCACTCCTCACCTGGAGCATCACCTACTGTCTGGATTCTCTCCATCAGGGCAGACTGGAGCTCCTCAGATGGGATGGCCTGCCACAGCCACCTGGGATTTTGTGCCCCTCTGAAGGCAGGGAAGTTAGATGCTAGTTCTGTCCTCAGGTGCCAGGACACAGCTTGGGCATTGTCTCCAGTTTGGTTTCA
Source organism: Galeopterus variegatus (assembly GCF_000696425.1). Lineage (NCBI taxonomy): Eukaryota > Metazoa > Chordata > Mammalia > Dermoptera > Cynocephalidae > Galeopterus > Galeopterus variegatus. The sequence goes on from NW_007726924.1 coordinate 25,650, forward strand.
GCTTTTTCTCCATCATTGACCCACTGCCCAGGCCTCTGCATATTTCTGGGACACCAGTGGTCCTTGCACACCAACCAGAGGATTCTAAGAGTATCCGAGCTGGAAGATCCTGAGGAATCATCTGGTCTTGTGGAGATGGTCCCTAGAGTGTTTGAAAATAATCTGGAGTCCTTTTAATTGTGACAGTGATTAGGGATGATCTGGTATTGGGTGCCACAGGCCAGAGATGCTAATGTCCCACAACATACAAGGCAGTACGCACAATGAAGAATTACACCCCTATCCTCCTTAGGGAAACACTGATTCTAGCCCAAAGTATTTATGGTGAAGTTATAGAAACTAAGAGCCAGGGAGGGTAAGGAATGCAGCAAATTTGTCAGATAGGCATTTTAATAATGGGGACCCAGAAGTTCTCGTTCTTGAGGATTTCCATGGCATCTGTTCTTAAAATCCACTAGCAGTCACCAAGTTTGGGGTCGTATGGGAGAGACAGACCAATGTGAGACATTGGGAAGGCTTTGTAGAGGTGTCATTTCCACTGAACCTTGAAGGATAACTGTGGACTTGTGATTCCTGGAAGTGGAGGAGAGCGTAACGGGCAATGGTGAGGTGTGAGGGCTGGTACCCAGGAGCAAAGGTGTCTGAGAAATGAGCGCAGGCTTTGGAAAGAAGAGCCGTGAAGGGTGAAGGGTCAGGATGACTGAAAGGTGGAATGAAGCTAGACCAGAGAGGACTTGGATGTTAAGTGGAGTTTTGCGATTTTCAGCCACAGGTAATGGGAAGTCACGAAGATATCAGAGTACAAGGTGCACAGTGACGAGCTCTGTGCTTAATTGGAAGGTTCCTAGGGCTGCCTGTGGAGAAGCGGGGGTCGGGGGAGATTATGGGGGCAGGAAACCACTGTCAGAAACAGTCCAGGTGAAACATACACATGAGATCATGTACGACGATGCGGTCAAGGGGATGGGGTGATGGAATGGAGACCACCTCAGAGCCAAGTGACATCACAGGGATTGGTGAGGTGATGTCCTTATCATTAAAACAAAGGGATAGTGTCTCAGTTTGAGTTCTCCTGGAAGCAGACCCTAAGATAAGGATTTGAATGCAGTTTATTTAGAAGATGATCTCAAGTGGAAGTGGGCAAATCAGGCAGGAAAGGGAAGGAAGCCAATAAAGGGTGTTCTTTCAAGGCAGTTACCACTGTGGTCTACTGGAGATCAATTTGCTGGAGATCTCTGGGAGATAGTATAGAACACACACCTCTGAGTTATTCCTCAAAAAGCAAGAAAGTTGGGGGTATTTACGCCCTAACTCACATCAGTCATTTTTTGAGGATTGCTCCTGGCAGTTCTGGCATGTTCCATATGTAGAAGCAGGCTCTGCAGCCAGAAAAAGCCTTCAGGTAGAGAGTCTCAGGTAGTTGCAATTAGAAGCCAGCAGGTAGCTGTGTAAGGACATAGTGAGTGGTAGAAGATGGGGCAAGGAACTGATAGTGTCTGCAACACACATACTTTACGTACAAGTGGAGTGAGTTAGCCAAAATAGCTTTGTCTAAATACGACTCCATAAGTGAACCAGATAGGGTATTTCTGAGAGAGGGTCCTGACAGCTGCAACAGCTAGGTCCTGTTATCCCAGGAAGTCAGAGAAGGAATGTGAAGTACAACGATGTGGTTCTGCCAATTTTTGCTTTATATATTTTGAGGCCAAGTTATTAGGTGCATAAAAATGTAGAATTAGTATATCTTCATGGTGAATTGAATATCATTATAAAGTGTTTCTCTTTATACCTAGTAACACTTATGGCTTTAAAATCTATTTAGTCTTATTTTAATATAGCAACACTAACTTTTTGCTTTTGTTAGCACTGCATGTTATATATTTTCCTATCCTCTCTCTTTCTTTATCTCTGTACTTCAGGTGCATCTATGTAAAGGATGTATAGGTGGGATTTGGTTCTTATCCAAAATAAGTCTGGAAATCTGAAAATATATGCCTTTTAATGGGAAAATTTAGTCATTTTACATACAATAAAATGACTTTTACATTTAAACCTATCATCTTACTAAGTTCTTTCTATATGTGCTACTTACCTATGTTCTTTTTTCTCTCTTTGCCTTCTGCTGGAATTATTTTATTCAATTATCTCCCTCTATTAATTAATAAGTTACTCACTCTTTTATAATTTTTTTAGTAGCTACCCAGAGATTAGAGCATACATTCTTAACAAATTCTACTATTAATTGATTGTTTTACTCTCTTCCCCCAAAATGCGTGCCAGGATCATAGAACATTAACTCTCCCCAAACACTATCATCATCATTTTTTATATATAGCCAATATTATTTGATATTTATCCACGTTTACCATTTTCATTGTTCTTTATTCCTTCCTGCATCTCTGACCTTTATTTTAGGATTATTTCCTTCTGCCTAAAAATGATCCTATTAATGTGTGTCTGATGGTAACTAATTCTTTCACTTTTTGTCTGAAAATATATTTATTTCACCTTCACTCCTGAATTATTTTTTTCTGAATGTTGAATTATAGGCTGTCCATTATTTTCTTTCAGCCCTGTGACATTTTGATTTATATTAAGAAATGTGTATGTGGTCTTCATCCCAGTTTCCTGGCACACAGCTCCTAAAACCCTTGAAATATCTTATTGAATTATTTTTTTCTGAATGTTGAATTATAGGCTGTCCATTATTTTCTTTCAGCCCTGTGACATTTTGATTTATATTAAGAAACGTGTATGTGGTCTTCATCCCAGTTTCCTGGCACACAGCTCCTAAAACCCTTGAAATATCTTAAGTGTCCTTTTGACAAGTGTCTTTTTGTATGCTAATGAGACGATTGGTGTCTGGGGCTCCTAGATAGCCTCAGGATGTGGACTGGTTACCAGGGGAGCCAAGCAAGTGATGAGAGGGTTGGAACTTTTGGCCCCATCCCACCCCCCACCTCTGGGGAGGGGAGAGGGGCTGAAGGTTAAGTTGATCACCAATGGTGAATGATGTAATCAATTACTTACATGATGAAGACTTCATAAAAACCCAAAAGGACTGGGTCCAAAGAGCTTCCAGATTGCTGAACACATGGAGGTACCTAGATGGTGGTGCATCTGTAGAGGGCATGGAAGCTCTGCACCCCTTTCCACATACCTTGCCCTATGTATCTCTTCCCTCTGGTTGTTCTTGAGTTGTATCATTGTATTCTTTATAATAAATTGGCAAATATAATTAAAGTGTTTCCCTAAGTTCTGTGAGCCTCTCTAGCAAATTAACTGAATCTGAGGAGGGGGTCGTGGAAACTCCCAGTTGATAGCCAGCTGGTCAGGAGTATAAGTCGCAACCTGGTACTTGCAATTGGCATCTGAACTTGGGGGCAGTCTTGTGGGACTGAGCCCTTTATCTGTGGGATCTGCACCAACTTCAGTTAGTGTCAGAATTCACATAAATTGTAGGACAGTTAGGTGGTGTCAGCTGGAGAATTGGTTGTTGATGGGGGGATATCCCCATACATCAGTTAGAAGTATTCTATGTTCAGAAAAACACTTTGTTTTTTCCAATCTCATACAGCCCTATAAATAATTCCATCACATTCTGGCTCCATTGTTTCCATTAAGACATCGGCTTCTTAATTGTTGCACCTTTGAAGATAATTTGTTTTTCTCTGATTGTTTTTAAAATCTCCTTATCTTTGATTTTCAGCTTTTAGTTTTACTCTGATAGTAAAGGGGTACTCTGTAGTTTCACTCTGATAGGCTTAGGTGTAGAATCCTTTTTGTTTTTCCTGCTTTAGTTTCTTAGGGCTTACTGAACATATGGATTGATATCTTTCATCTGTTTTGGAAAATCTCAGCCATTATCCCTTTGTATATTGTTTTTGCCCCAGTCTGTTAAACCCTCTCACTGTTTCCTCTACCTCTTAGACTTTCTTCTTTATTTACCATCCTTTTATCTTTCCATGCTTCATTCTGGATACTTTTTCTGATCTAGCTTCTAATTCACTAATTCTTTCTTCAGCTGTGTCTAATATACTGTTACATCTATCCTTTGAATTCTTGGTTTCAGGCACAGTCCCCTCTTATCTGTGGTTTCACTTTCTGCAGTTTCAGTTACCTGCAGTACTGTACTATCAGATATTTTGAGAGAGGGAGACCATATTCACATAACTTATTACAGTATATTATTACAATTGTTCTATTTTACTATTAGTTATGTTATTGATCTCTTACCATGCCTAATTTGGAAATTAAACTTTATCATAAGTATATATGTATAGGAAAAAACATGGTGTATATAGGGTTTGGTACTATCCACAGTTTCAGGTATCCACTGGAGGTCTTAAAACATATCCCCCATGGATAAGGGGGGACTACCATATAATAATTTTCAGTTCTAGGATTTCCATTTTATTATTTTAGAGTTTCAGTTCTCTGCTGAAATTCTCAATCATGTCTTATCTCCACCATGTATTTCATCCCCTTGAACATAGTAAGTATTGTCTTTTAATTTAAAAATCCACACCTGATAACTCCAACATCTAAAGCCCTTGTTGTATATGCTTTTCATTTATGTTTTTTCAAGTTGTCTGGTCTCATCATGTGTCTGGTTTTTTGTTTTTTGGTGTATTGAGGGGTGTGTGTTTTGTTTGTTTTTTGTGGGTTGTTTGTTCTTGGTTTTGTTTTGTTTTGTTTTGTTCCTGGTGCCCTGGACACTGTAGTTGCAAATTTGTTTATAGAAATTATCTGACACCAGGATGATATCCTCTTCCAGAGAGGATTTACAAGAGCCTGAAGGCACTAGGAACATTCGATCACCTTAATCCAATTTCAGGAATTGAGATGAGTCAAAGCTGAGCTGTAGCCCCTGTGAGAACTTGTTTATATCCAGTTCATCCTTAGTCCTCAGGCACAGCCTTTGGGGTCTCAACCCAAAGCACAGGGGTTCACCAAACACTCCTCTTGGTAGGTCTTGCCTCATATCACCAGAAGACACTCAAAAGATAGAATCAACCTTTCGGCCTCTCAGTCACTTCCTCCACTCCCCAAAGAAAGGCATTTCCAAAGCCAGGCTCATCTGCCTGGTGTCAGACTTCTCCATATCTCCAATTATTCTCCACTACCTTGTTTATCTTATTAGCGCTCAGATGCTTCAAATGGTTTGTTGCTGTTTTGTTTTTGTTTAACATACAGCTTTTCAATTGCCCTTCGTGGGAAGGTTGACCCCCATTACCTAGTCTGCTGTTACTAAAATCAAGCTACAGAGACACAACAAAGGTGTTAAAAAGGTGTTTTGTTTTTTAAAGCTAAGAATCTACACAACACGGATGATCATGTTATGGATTGCCGTAACAGAGTATTTTTCTGAGTTTTAAAAAAATCCAAGATTTATATAATTTATTGTCTTTGATACCAAAGGGTTTAATGAAGATAATAGACTTAAAAAGAGCAAAGTTAAATGATGACTTGTTTTCATGTTTTAAAAATAAAAATTAGATTCTGTGTTCCTTTTAAAAGAACCACTACCCAGGGAATTGACAGGCCTGGTGGGCGGACAGGAATTGCTAGGAAGGGGAGAGCACTTACTTTGGGGGGTTGTGGGGGGACAGCAGGTGCATCTGGGGAGAGCACAACGTGTTGAGCACTGACAGCCTTCACTTAACGTGCTGGAGGTGGGTTCTAGCTGCAGGAGCTAGAGGACCAGAGAAATTGACTTGCGAGTTGCTTGTGGCCAGACTGGAATTGGAACCAGTGAGTTAAGCTATCCTGATGGAGAATGTACAGAGAGAGGAAGAGGCCATCAGAACACGCACATTTGGGTGCAGAGGGTTTGCGGATGGGCCCCTGAGGGAGGCAGAAAGAGTTCCAGGTGGTGGGAGCGGAACCTGCTGGGTCCTGAATTCCCTGAAAAGAGAGACTCTTTCAAAGCCTTGGTGGCCCTAGAACCAATTTCCCCCAAGAAGTTCAGGCTGAGACATGGGGGAGGCCTTGGCTGACTTGGAGAGAGTAGTTTCCGTAGCGTAGGGAACCCAAAGACTGCTGAGAAGGGTTAGGCAGTGAGTGGGAGGCCAGGAAGAAGAGGCAGTGTATACAGACTTCTTTTTTAGAATGTGTGGGGTTCTGAAGGAAGGAATTGAGATGGTGATTCAGGGAAGAGCCAGTGGGAAGGACTGGAGGAAGTTTGTGGGCAGAAGGGAAGGATCCAGGGCAGACAGAGGACTGAAGGACCCCAAGATGGAGAAGAACTGAGGGCAGCGTTCAGAGACCCGAACTCCAATACCTTTATTATTCCCATTTCTCAGATGAGGAAAGTGAGACTCAGAGAGGCTGACTTGCCTAAGTGACTGCTAGAGAGAGATGGGGCAGTGTGTCAACTTATGAAGTCCACCCCTCATCCCCCGCCCCATGCCTATCATGGTTTCAGGATTTTCCATGACTGTGACCACCCCCCCTTCACCACCACAGTGTCACCGTCATCACACCCACCATGTCCTCCACCACTGTGACCACCTCCGTCACTGTCCACCCCACCACAATAATTACACTCACCAATATGAGATTTCCTGTGCCGGACACACGCAGTTTCTGTCTTTAGGGGTCTCCTATTCTGAGAACAGGCAAACAATGAAATAAACTAGCAGAGGCTGTCAGCCAAAGTCTGTTGATCTGACGGCTGGTCTCGGGCTGCGCCGGTCCTATAGTCAGGCGGCCTGCATTCCTAGCTTCTTTCTGAGGAGGGGGCACATCAGAAACTGGTTTTTCCATTTGCTCATCTTTTCCCATGGCAAGCTTCATGGGCCTCCCCATCACCCATACTCACCTCACTCCAAATCCTCCATTCATTGTCTCTGAGCTGGGAAAACTAAACAGAGTTTTCCAAGGAACAATCCTTAGGGAAAGGAGTGTGTGCAGAGGGATTAGGGACTGGGCTAAGGCCCAGTCATTCTTGGTCCTCCTCTGAGACTTTGGGCTTCCTGCAGGGACATGCTCACTGCTCAGCAGGGCCCTCTTCCCTCCCTAATACCACCACACTCCTCCTTGGTACAACGAGGGATGGGAAGCCCAGGGCTGCAGACTTGCCCTGCCACCCCCATGTCCCATGGCCCAGATCCTCCCCAACCCTGCCCACAGGCTCTCTCCCTCAGGCCCCGGGCATCAGGCCTGGAGAGATGGAGGTCTGGAATGTAAAGGGAGCTGAGGTGGGAAGGACGCAGGCCAGGGGACTCTTGGGGAAAGTTTCCATGCTGAGCAGCTTGTTCTGAGCCGTGCTGCCAATTCCCCCTCCTCACTAATCCCAGGATTAGAGTAAGTGGAGTCCGGGAATACAGAAGCTGGGAATGGGTGCAGTGTGGCAAAGGGAAACAGACAGGCTTGCAGTGGAAGCCCTGAACAGCTGCTGTGTGGTCTGGGCCGGCCACTGACCTCTCTGAGCTCCACTTCCTCACTTGTGAAATGAAAATCAGTTAGGGAATGTGTGTAGGACGCAGCGTTCAGTAAGCGCTGGCTGGCTGGCTAATTGCCATTGTCGTTTTGAGCTCTGAGTGCAGGGAAGAGAGAGTAGGAGAGGGGGTGCCTACTTCCTGCCTCCTTGGACACCACCTCTGACCTCTTGAGCCCCAGAGAGCTGAGTGGTTCAGTGAGGAGAAGGTGCATTGGCATGGGACGGGTTGGGCTGGACCTCCGCTCCTCTGTGTGCGCTGGCAGTGACTCATCCTCACCGGGCCACTGTTTCCATGTTGATACCTTATAGGCCTGCTTCAAGGACCAAGAGGCCGGGGTCTAGCGCAGAGCTTCCCTTTTGCCTCTCTCTGAAGCCAGAGAGTCCAGGCCTCTGCTTCCATTCTCTGTTCTTCTCACAGGGGCACACGGGGGGTCCCAACCATCCCTGTTTCCACCTGATTTTTGCCACACCCCCTTACTCCTCCAAAACCATTTTCACCTATCACTTTCCTTGCTCAGGAGCCTAGCATAGCTCCCTATTACTGTCAACAAACCAGCCTCCTCAGCCTGGCATTCAGGACCCCTACACCCCCATCTGCCCATCTTCTCTCGCTGCGTCACCAGATGCCTCTCACCCCGACTCTGACTCAGCCCCTGCTGACCCCTACTCCCCATCCTGGCCCTCAGCACTCATTTCCTGCCGTCTCCCTCCTCCCTAGACTTCCGAGCTGGGCCCTGGCTCATCCATCTCTGAGCTCCAAGGGAAACAAGTCACAGACAAACCCAATCTCCCAGCAGCAGCGAGAGGAGGCCTATCAATAATGGGCCATAACACAGTTACCAGGCGGGTTGGCTTTGGGAAGAAGCAGGTAATTGAATCTCCCTCCGGGCACCATCTGTCTCCATTCCCCTTGTCTCACCTATTGGATGCCCAGCCGCATCCGGCCCCCACCAGCAGGGCTGGGCAACAATGCGATTACAGCACTATTCCATTAAAGGGAGCCTGGGTTCTTTGGGGACAAGAGGAAGGTTCTCAGGATAAGGAGAGGACAGGCCAGGGTCAGAAGGGATCAAGTACAGGAACAACACCTGTATACCCAAGATTTACCTGGGAAAGAGTGTGAGAAAGAGTACATTGTCCTCAATACTCTTGTTTCTTTTGATTTTTTTTTTTTTTTTGCCACTGGCTGGTACAGGGAACTGAAACTGTGACCTTGGGGTTATAAGGGTGTGCTCTAACCACCTGAGCTAAGCAGCCAGCTCTCTTTTGAATTCTTATCCACATTTTCTTCTTTTAAGTTTCTGCAATGGCTGCCTTGTGGGAAGGTCCCCAGCATATAGAAGGTGCTTAGATGCATTAACTCCCGCACAGCAGGGCAGAGGGGCTCAGCCCAGACTCTGGTAGCAGGCTGCCAGAGGTGGAGTCCCTACCCTGTCCCTAGCCATGTATATATGACCTGGGGCAGGCTATTTCATGCCTCTGTGGCTGAGTTGGCCCCTCTGTGAACTGCGGATGGTGACAGTAATACCAGGCCACAGCTGTGAGGCTGTGAGGACTAAGTGAGTTAATCTAGGTAAAGCCTGAGAGCGGAGGCTGGACTGTGAGACTCCCCACATCATTTTAGCTCCCCTGGTTTCCCACCCAGAGAGGGATGACTGCTCCTCAGAGATCTCCTTCAGAGGCTACCAGAACTCTGCCTGTTTGCAGCGAAATGGTGCAGGGATGATAGCTTTACAACTGGGCAGTGGCCAGCGGCAGCTGACATCTACTTTCAAGATCCTAACTGAGCCCTCCTCCCTACTGTGCCTCACAGGTGCTGTGTAGGGGCAGCAGGCAGCCCGTCCCCAGGCTTCTCATCCCAGGTGAGGCTGACAAGCAGCCAGGGTGGGGATCACCACCTCTGGCCTGGGAGACCCACATGAGTGTGGGTGTAGGTAGGGCCTGGCAGAGAACTGGACAGAAGTCAGCAGGATCAGGAAACACAGGCATCAGAGGACCCCAGACCCTCAGGGACACCAGCCCACACAGGGAGCAAAGGGTGGCAGGGAGTCTCTGGTTTCCAATTCTCTATTCATTTATTCCACAAATGTTTACCATCTGCCTGGTCTGTGCTGGGGCCTGGGCGAGGCCCTGGGGTTCCCGAAAGTTAATACACAGCCCTGCCTTCAAGCCACAAATTCTAATGAGGCAGCAGTGGCAGTTGAGCATGAGAGTAGAGAGAGAGCTGGAGTGGGGAGGAGAAGGTCATATATACATATTTTTGACAAAATTATAACTATATTGAGCATGTTCTTATAATTTACATTTTTAGCAATAACTTCTCACCTTAATAAACATTCATCCACAACATAATTTCTCAAGGCTACTTTGTATTACATAATGTGGATGTGCCCTAATTTATTTTGCCATTCCTCTACTGTTGGACAATTTAGTTTTTTTCCTGGCCTCAGAGGATTAAACAAGGAGGGCTTATTTTCATCACACAATGAGAAGCTCAGAGGTAGCAGCAGCCCAAGACTGGTGTTTCATGTCCACATTGCCATCTGTCACCCAGGCTCCCTCTAGCTTTCTGTCTCTCCAGCCTGAGCTGGTGGCTTTCTCCCTCATTCTCAGAAAATGGCTGCTGGCCTCTAGACATCACATCCACATTCCAGGCAGGAAAGGGGGGAAGGGGGAAGGGCAGAACATGCCACCTTCTGAAAATCTCCCTCTTTTAATCAGTAAAACCACCCAGTCCATCTCTACTACATCTGTGGCCAGAACCAGGTCACCAAGCCCACCTTAGTTTCAAAGGAGGCCAGTGAGTCTAGCTTTTGGTGGGCACCGAACACTGATCACATAGCATGACAAACCGCATGGGGCCTGAATGCCTCACTCTGGATGCACAGCCTGTGAGACAGTGTGTCCCCAAGGTCCAGAGATTCAAACAGAGGTTATCTGGTTAGACTGTAGACCATAAGGTGCTTCACAAATAGCCCATATTGGAGCCTTCTGTGCTGGCTCGGGACTGTAGAATAGAAGAAAAATATCAAATTCATTTACTCATTCAACAAATATTTATCATTCTACTGCTATTTTCCAGTACTCTCTTAGGGGAGACATCAGTGAACCAAACAAAGTTTCCCACTCTCGAAGAGCTCTCATTTTAAGGGGGGGAAACAGATAAGAAACAAAATAAATGAGTTTTATACTTATGTATATTTGATAGATGGTGGTACCTGCTATGAAGAAAAGTAAACTAGAAACGGGGAGTGTCAGGGTGGCGGCGGACACCATTTTAGATGGGGAGGTCAAAGAAGGAGGGTTACTGAGGAGACATTTGAAGGAGGCAAGGGAGCCAGTCATGTGGACACCTGTGGAAGGTGTCCCAGTTAGAGGCACAGCAGGTGCAATGGCTCCAGGTGGGTGCCTGCTTGGAATGTTAAGAAACAGCAAGAAGGCTTGAGTGGCCAGAGTAGACTGAGTGAGCTGAGAGTCGGGAGAGGAGGTTGGAGGGACAATGGAGTGGGGGAGGGGGATCAGTTAAGGTTCTGTGGGCCACTATGAGGACGTTTGCTTTTACTTGAGTGAGATGGGAACGCCCAGAGGGTTCTGAGTAGAGGGGTGACACGATCTGTCTTATGTTTTAGCAGGATCACTCTGGCCACGGTTGAGAATCGACTAAGCAAGGGGGAGAAGCAGAGAGACCAGTTAGGGGGCCATTGTGATATCCAGCTGAGGAAGGACGGTGGCCTGGGCCAATGGTAATGATGGAGCTGGTGAGAAGTGGTTAGACTATAGATGCATTTTGAAGTAGAGCCAATAGGATTTGCACACTGATTGGACAAAGGGTGCAAAAAAAAGACAGAGGTCAAGGATGACTCCAAGGTTTTTGGGTCTGAGCAAGTGGAGGAAGGAGTGGTCACTAATGGAGACAGGAAAGACTGTGGGGAAAGCAGATATGGGAGGGAAGATCGGGAGCTCAATTTTGGACATACTGGTTTTCTTGTTTGCTTGTTTTTGGCAGCTAGCAGGTATAGGGATTGAACCTTGGACCTTGGTCTTAACAGTGCCATGCTCTAACCAACTGAGCTAACTGGCCAGCCCTGGACACACTGATTTTGATATTCTCATTAGACACCCAGATAGAGATGTCAAGCAGGCAATTTGAATACACAAGTCTGGAGTTGGGCGAATGTTTTGGCCTAAGATATACATGCAGGAAACATAGGAAGCCACAGCAGCTCACTAAGGGAATAAGAGCAAATAAGAAAGAGAAGATGAGTAAGGTTCGAGCCCTGGGGCTGTCCAGTCTCAGAAGTCCACAAGATGAGGAGGAACCAGCCAAGGAGACGGAGAATGCACAGCCAGAGAGGTGGGAGGAGAACTGGGAGAGGATGGTGTCCTAGGAAGGAAACAAAGATGATTTACAGGGAAATATGCATAAACACTTTCAAAACGTTAATGCCCTTTAACTAAAAATTGCACTTCAAGAATTTATTCTAAGTAAATACCCCTGACTATGCACAAATATTCGTGACCAAGAATGTTCTTGACAGTGTGGGTTATAAAAGTGAAAAACAGGAAAAAACCTAAATATCTAACAACCAGGGGGTTGGTTAAATAAATGATGCAACATCCATATGATGGGATAGCAGGCAGCCATGGAAACCTGGGTTTTATTGAAAAAATTAAGAACATTTAATAACCTGTGGATAACTTTGTCTTCATGGTCTATTATTAAGTGAAAACAAGCAAGTTATAAATCATTATAGTCAACAAGGGCTGTACCAGTGAGGAACATGGAAACCACTCTAGGCATTTCAAGCATAAAGGGTTTAGTACAGGGAATTAGGTGTTTACAAAGCTGTGGAATGGCTGGCTCAGGTTCATTGCTAGCTCTTAGGGAGTCAGGAAGGTGCTGAAACCACAGGATACCTGAGCCTCCAGCACCAAAGCAGGGAAAATACCTGGAGGCATCTCTAAAATCTCCTATCTGCTGAAGCCCACACATCTGCCCCAGCTGCCATGGGGGCAATACTGTGATTTATGCTTCTCTTCCACCTGCCAGACCTTGTGGACATGCCTCTCACCGGCTGGTGGGGATTCTGAGAACTGTATTTCCCTGCCTTCCAGCCCCTGATGGACAGGGGAGCATAGGCCCAGGGAGGGAAACGATATTGAGTTGCACACTTTTACAAACATTTCTTTATAAAGATAATATGCCTGGAGAAAAGATAGAAAGTATAAACACTGTGGGAGGCCAAATAATGTGCACCCCCCTTCCCCCAGGATATCCACACCTTAATGCCTGGAATTTGGAGATATATTATGTTACCTGGCCAAAGGGACTTCGCAGATGTGATTAAGGCTACAGACCTTAAAATAGGGAGAGTTTGGGGCCGACCCCGTAGCGCACTCGGGAGAGTGCGGCGCTGGGAGCGCAGTGGCGCTCCCGCCGCGGGTTTGGATCC
>NW_007726924.1:39200-53621 GCF_000696425.1 Galeopterus variegatus
CCCGCCAAAAAAAAAAAAAAAAAAAAATAGGGAGAGTTTGCTGGATTGTCCAGGTGGACCCAATGTAATCACATGAGCCCTTAAAAGCAGAGAACAATCTCTCTGCCTTCCCCTTCTGCCCCATCTCCTCTGTCTGCCTCTTTTGCTGCATTTTCCCTCTGTTTCCAGCACAGTTTGGAAAGGGTCCCTCCAAGCCTGAGGGTCCCTGGTTCTGGGGAGGAGATGGGGGACTATTGGTCTCCCTAAGCTGCTAACAGCAGGTGGTGTCTCAGAGGGAGAAAGCTTCTTGGGGAAATTGCTCCGTTTTTCCAAACGGCAGTCATCAAGCCTTCTTGGCTTGTCTCATATGGCACATCTGGGATGTGTTTACTAGAAGCTCCCCCGAGGCCTAGGCCTGGTGCAGACATGGAGAAGACTGGAAATGAGTAAGACTCACACCAGGCACTTAACAAGACCCACCAGTGGCACCTACTTTTCCACAGGAAGCCACATCAGACAGGAATCCACTTCGATTTTGCAAGACAGTCCAGGGAAAGCCCTCTTGGGTTGTGGCGGGTAGAGGCCGGCTCCAAGGCCCCAAGGGTTCCTCATTTTGCCTGCACCACGCTGTGTGTTCTGTGTCCAGGTCCAACATCCAGGGCCCATCTCGCCTCTTTCTTTCCAAGTTTCTGCCTTGAGTGCCCACCCAGGGCACAGACTCCCCCAAGGCTGGGGCCTGCCTTACTCTTGTCTTTCTTGCCAGAAGCTGAATTTCTGCTCTGAACCCCAGTTTGATGGCAGGAGCCCCTTCCTGCTGACCAACCTCCCCACTATATTCCCAGTCTCCCATGGCTGGTAAATGGAGTTAGCTCCAGTTGCCCCCACTGGGATGCACTGAAAGTAGCAGGAAAAGACTCCAGAATCCTTTAATGCTCACAACATCATCAGCATCCAGAGGTCACTGCATTCAAGCCCCTGCCTCCAGTGTAGGGTGCACACCACTCCCTCTTGCTGGCCTCCTGTCAGTGGCTGTGGGCCATGCTCTTCCTCACTTTGCCTGAAACTTGGTCCTCCCTACCTCTGTCTTTATGCTCTTGATCTTCTCTCATGAGAAAAGAGTGGGGATGTGTCTACATACACTCAGGTAATGTAAACATAGCCACAAAGTCACCTCCATTTCTCTTAAGTGACTGTGTTAATTAAGGGCCCAAGGGGGTTAGTGGGCCTGGAAGGTGCTGAGGCTCTGGGTCAAGGGCTTTCTCCTTCTGTGCTCCTGGAGCTGACAGGTATGGTGAGGAGAGAGGCCAGCACAGAGAAGACATCTGAAGGGCCCTCTCATCTCTTTCTGGCCACCTGGCCTTAGCCTACCACCAGCGTAGGTGCCCTCTGCCATCTTGATCCCCTGTACTTGTTGTGCCCACACTGGAAAGTTCCCTCCCTCTCTCTCCCCAACTCTCTCCTCTCTCCAGCAAGCCCTGGGCATGGTGACATTCACCCAAGGGTAATGATGAAGTCAGCCAAGTTCCTAAAAACGAGTCACGTCCAGAGGACCCCATGATTGCTTCAGGAAATGGAGGGAAGGTGGGATGGGATCATATATTTAGGACAAAAGAAGAGCCCTAGGGACCCTGGAGGAGATGGGGCGGGAGGAGTTGTCTTTCAGAAACTGCTGCATGAAGTCTGCTGCTGCGTGTTGAAAATGTTGAGAAGTAGCCAAACCAGACTGGACATCTCTGGTCTCCTCCCAGCTTCAGAGCACTCCCTTGGCCTGGAATATCCACCTGTAGCTATGTCGATTCCATCAGCCTGAGAGAGGACAAAGCTCCCAGATCATGCCTCCCCCAAAAGACTGGGGCTCAAGATAGCCCTGAGAGGGATGGATAGGCAGGACATCTTCAGGGCACAAGCAGAAGAGTCCCTGATTTTCTTCTAAGTACCTCTGTTCCCTGCTCCTCAGTTCTCCCCAGACCTTCTCATCCCCCGCTCAGCTCTGTTTCCTCTCTCAGTCTCAGGAGAGGCTCTGGTGGGTTGTCATTCCCTTGGGGACAAGAGGCTGAGAGCCCACATCCTGAGCTTCAGCTCTTGCCTGTGGCCATGCCCCCATCTCACACCTCCATCCCTGCCTCGGTGCCTCCATTTCCAAGGGAGGAAGGATTGGTGTAGGAGGAAGTTCTGAGTTAGGGAAGGGAGTACTAATTAGTATTGTGTTAATAAAAATATATCAAGCCTAAGTATGGTTCCTTCTAGAAGCACAAGAAAGGTAAATACTGGGAAGCTCAACATAACTCACCATATTAATATGTAAAATGAAGAGGTTAATGTTACCAACATGTTTAATGGGGAGACTCTAGAAATAGTCCCATTAAAGTTGATGTCAGCTGTCACCATAAACTATCCATTTAATACTATACCATTAATATTTAACATTGTTCCAATTACTTGACAATGCAATTGGGTAAAAGAATAAAATAAGAAACATAAATACTGTAAGAAGAAACTATAATTATTATCATTAGATGATATTATTCTATACTTGGATATTCCAAAAGAATCAGCTAAAGATCTTTTAGTAATACTTAGAGAATTTAGCAAAGTGGCTATTTTAAAAGCAAGATGTCCTGGGCTGCTGGTTAGCTCACTTGGTTAGAGTGCAGTGCTGATAACACCAAACCCCAAGGTCAAGGATTCAGATCTCCATACCAGCCAGCTGCGCCAAAAAAAAAAAGATTAAAATATTTCTTAAACACGAGAAATAACTAATTAAAGAGTATAAGAAATACAGATCCCATTCATGCCATTCATGAAGGCAACAAAACATAACATAAAACACAGAAAAAAAGGGCAAGTGTATGTGCAAATAGCTATAAAACCCAAATGAGGAATTTAAACACAGATTTGAATAAATGTAGAGAAACCTTGTTCTTGGATAAAAAGTCAATAATATTGTAAGCACGTCAGTGTCACCATAATTAAAATTCAGTGGCCTTCTGCACAAAATATCAGCTGTTTTTTTGGGATAACTTGACAAACGTTACAAATTCATCTGTTGAAATAAATATAAAAGAATAGCCAGAACATTCCTGGAGGGAAAAAAAAAGTAAACTAACAAGGGTGGAGTAGCCCTATAAAACATTTTTTAGATATTATAGAACTACAATAATTAAAATACTACGGGACTGGTGCCTGCAGACAGATCAGTTGCAAAGAATAAAGAGATTTTAAGTAGACCCAAATGAACATGAGAATTCAAGTCAATAAATTGAGACACTAGCCAGATATTTGGATCAAAAATAAATCTGCATTCCCTACCTCACTCCTAACACTGAAATAAATTTCAACAGGATCAAAGACTAAAAAAAGGAAAAACATTAAAAAAAATAAAGCCATAAAAATGCCTAAAGAAAATACATGTAAACGTTTTTATGAACCTGGGGTACCAATTTTCCTAGTGAAGGAACAAAACACAAGTCATAACAGAGAAGTTTAATATACCTACGTAGAAATAGAAGGGAAAAACTCCACAAAGAAAATCAAAGGACAAAATAAGAGAAAAAATACCTGGAAGACGTAAGACAAAGTGCTGATTTTCCTAATTTAAAAACAGGCATATTTTTAAAAAAAATTAAGAAAAGACCAACAATCCAATTGAAAAATATAGGAAAAAAAAAAAAAAAAACAGGCATATTTTTAAAAAAAATTAAGAAAAGACCAACAATCCAATTGAAAAATATAGGAAAAAAAAAAAAAAAAACAGGCATATTTTTAAAAAAAATTAAGAAAAGACCAACAATCCAATTGAAAAATATAGGAAAAAAAAAAAAAAAAACAGGCATATTTTTAAAAAAAATTAAGAAAAGACCAACAATCCAATTGAAAAATATAGGAAAAAAAAAAAAAAAAACAGGCATATTTTTAAAAAAAATTAAGAAAAGACCAACAATCCAATTGAAAAATATAGGAAAAAAAAAAAAAAAAACAGGCATATTTTTAAAAAAAATTAAGAAAAGACCAACAATCCAATTGAAAAATATAGGAAAAAAAAAAAAAAAAACAGGCATATTTTTAAAAAAAATTAAGAAAAGACCAACAATCCAATTGAAAAATATAGGAAAAAAAAAAAAAAAAAAAAAAAAAAAAAAAAAAACAGGCATATTTTTAAAAACAATTAAGAAAAGACCAACAATCCAATTGAAAAATATAGGCAAAGAATATAAACAGGTCATTCACAAAAAACACAACAGCTAATAAAAATATGCACAATGTTCAATCTCACTAATAATTTTAAATGCAAATTAAGCAAGATATAATTTTTCACTTATTAGATTGGCAAAGATTGAGAAGATTAATAATAAACAGTACTGTAGAAGATGTGGTTACACAGGCAATCTCATAAAGTGCTAATGGAATAAAGTTTAGTGTATTCTGGAGAGCATTTAGGTATTATCTATTGAATTTTAAATGTTCCTACTCTGACCTAGCAGTTTAACTTCTATGATTTTATCCTGCAAAAGCATTTATGCAAATGCACAAAGATGTATGTACAAGGATGTTCACTGCATCATTGTTTATGTTTTTTTAAAAAAGGAAACAAACCAGAGCTTCATTTATAGAGAATTGGTTAAATGGATTATAGTACATCAGCAGAGTGAAATACTATGCTGCTATTAAAAAAAATGAGAAAGTTTTCTGTATACAGCACGTATTATGTGAAGATGTCTTAGATAACAAGTGACAAGTTGCTAAACTTACATGTAATATAATTTACATTTGTAAAATAAAATTTAAAATAATATGCTTTAATCATGCCTTGTCACAGCCACTGCCCTTCGGAGGTCCCTAAGGAAGATTAATACACATAAAAACAGTGCTAAAGAAAGGCAAATATCACTTTACTCTTAGCTGGGGCCCTAGCCTCAAACGCCGAACTCCAGTGAATATGACAAAGGCCCCTCTGACTCCCACACAGCAGGGGACCCAGCGGTTCCGAGGGCTCCTGCTGTCTCTGCATTTACACCCCTGTCACTCCACCTGGGCCCACATCCTCCACCCTGTTGTACGTGCTCACAAAATGCATCTGCTTTGCCAGAAGAACCCCGCCTTCTAGTGGCTCTAGCATCTGTCCCTTTAGGGTGTGAGGGCAGAGGGAGACCAGGCAAGGGAAGGGGCCGACCCACCCTCTGGGGTCAGAGGTGACAAGGCCTCCCGGATGCAGGGGGTGTACCAGAGCCAGGAATTGCAACAGCTGGCGACTGGGTTTGTGGGTGAGTGGGCAGCCGGCCTGCTGTGGTGAGGAGGGGAAGGGATTGTGGGAAACATGGTTGGCAGAAATAGCCAGGATGGCATGCACCAGCGGTCTCTGGGGAGGGGACCCTCGCCCTCAGCCAACTCCTCCAGGGTCCGTTCCGGGGCACTGCTGGCCACCTGTCTACCCTACAGGCCTTGAGTCACTTCCTGTGTTTTCTTTTTCCCCAGGTAAGCTCCTGACTCACAGCCCTCTTTTCCTTCCTGTCCCTCTGTGACTCAAGGTCAAGGATGAAACCAACCTGAGGGTCAGAAGAAAGGCTAGGTGACCTGGCTTGGGATAAGTGCCCCCCTCACCTCTGTACCTCCCAATCCTTGGTCTCCCCATCCTTGACACTGAGTTGGTCCCAGCACTAGGGGAAGCCCAGTTCAAAAGTCACTTCAGTCAGTCCCCTACATCCAACCCAGCCCAAACAAGGATGCCTAATATGTCCCTCCTAACTCCTTCCCTCAGAGGGCAAAGGTGAGTGCTTGGACTCCTGTCTCCAGTTTCAGTAGATTCAGCCTTCTCTCCATGGTCCTGTACCCCGACCCTGCTCTCACCCTCCCGCATGACAACAAACTTCCTTATGGGTTAAAACAAATCTCATTCCCTCAACAAATGTTTTCCAACTGAATCAGAGTCAAGCTAAATCTCCAGAGTAGGAGTCACCAGCCGAGCTGTCTGAGAAACACGAAACGGAGTCCTCCCCACTGGGGAGACTTTCTCTACCAGACTGCATGAGAGACACTGTTGGTTGTCTACTCGACCTCTGCCCCATACCCCTTTTCTGCACACAGTCCCATATCTCACCAACCAGTCAGGGAAGGCTCATTCCCCCTACCAAGAGTTAACAGAGGTATGAGCACATGGCCTAACCTGGGCTGATGAGACCCAAGTGTAAGTCTGCTGGGGGCACTTCAGGGAAAAAGCTTTCTTGATCTTCAAAGTAGACATGCAGAAAGAGATGGCCCCTCTTCGACCTCTAGGAACATTATGTCTGGATGTGATGTCTGGAACTTCAGCAGCCATCATGTAACCATGAAGGAAGCTATAGCACCTGAGGAGCAAACCAACACCCTGGTAAGATAGAGCAGAAACACAGACAGAACCTGGATTCTTAATAATGTAGTAGATCCTCTCAATTACCCTCCCTGGAGTCATCATACTTCCAGACTTTTCTTATGAAATAAAATTTCCTGTATTATCTAAACCATTTTGAACTGGGGTTTCTGTTACTTGCAGTCAAAGGGTCCTGATGATACAGCTGGGTATTTGGGAAGTCTGGCTGAAGAAACCAAATGGGTAGTTGTCAGAAGGAGGGTATGTGGCCTGAAGAGGAAGGAGATCACATTTCCAAACCTCTCGCTCATGTTTAGCCTCATGACATGAGACCCGACCAGCTGGATGCTGAGAGCAGCAGGAAGAATGTGGACCGTGTGTGGATAAAGACATGAGAAACAGGAGGTGGAGTGAGGGGTCCTCTTGGAATCAGTAGCTCAGACGTGGTGAGGGAGAGGTACACAGATGTTCATTGCAGCATTGTTTATAACTGTTTATGATTCCAAAAAGTGGAAACAACTGAGAGTTCATTTATAGAGAATTGGTTAAATAAATCGTAGCATATCCATAGAGTGGAAGCAGGGCCTCAGCAGAGCCCCAGAAGAGGAGACATCAGCTGTATTAGGACGTTTCTGCTGCTTATAACAAAATACTGGAACTGGATACTGTGTAAGAAGACAGAATTTATTGCTTAAAGTTTCTGAGTCTGCAAAGTCCAAAGTCTAGGGAACACATCTGGTAAAGGACGTCCTTGGTGGTGGCTTCAGCAAAGCAGCATATCACATTGTGAGATGGCAGAAGCAGAGAGAGACTCTCACGTGCTCTCTTTTTAAAGCCCTCAGAACCACGCCCACAACCACCATTATTAATCCATTAACTAGGGCATGGTCCTCACAATCCAATCACCTCTTCGAGGCCCCACCTTTCAATTACCATAATAGGATTTCCCACCCTCAATGAACAGTGGGGATTAAGCTTCGATGACTTTGGGGGGCCATTCAATCCACTGCACCAGCCAAGTGGAAGCCCTAGACAGGTCATGCGGTCCCCCCATTGTGGGCCTCTATCAGAACCTGGTTCCTCACCAGCTTGGAGGAAGGGACCTTAGGCCAGGTTCCTGGTTTGGTTTCTACCACATATTATTTCTTCACATCATGTATTCCATTCCCTGAATCCGCAGCACTGCTACTCCTTTCTTGAGGGCAGGGATCCTCTGTCTATGTCTCAGGGCTGCCCTGGGCCCAGCACAGTGGTTGGGGCCTGATTACATGGGGCCTAGGAGGAAGGGAGCATCTGCCAAAGGCAAGAGAAGGGAAGGACCATCCAGAAAAAAGCAGCAGGGAAGTGGAAAGCCCAAGGTTGCTTGAGCAGAATCATTGCCAGGGAACCAGGAGAGGCACAGAAATGGGCAGAGGAGGAGACAAAGAAGCAGATTCTAGAGGGATGGAGACGGAGCCAGGGTGGGAACAGGAGATTCAGTCTACGCAGCACCATGGGGAGGTCACCCACCTACAACCCACAGTAGTACACTTCACCTCCAGACCCAGTCACAGCACACAGAGGTGGCCAGAAACCTGAAATCAATGTTCCACAAAACTATGCTTCCCCCAACTACATGTAAGGCACTCTATTTCTATTCTATCCTGCTTCATGCTCTTAAAATGCTCGTCACAACCTAGAGAATTAATTTCCTGCCCAACGAACAGGCCATGACCTGCAGTTTGAAAACTCTGCTCTAGGGCAGTGACATTCAAGGTGTGATCTACCAACCAGGCCCACCATGGCCCACTTATGACCAGCCTGGGACAATGTCCATTCAGAGACCAAGAGCAGGCATTCAGAATCTTTAATAGCAATTTGACACAATGATTTTATGTCTCTTGAATCCCAAAATTAAAAATTGGGGCTTGTACTTTGTATGATTTATTTTATTTTTCTTTCTTTTTTTTTTTTTTTTTTTTTTTTTTTTGTTTTTTTCCGTGTCCGGCAACGGATCACAACCCTCAGTGTTGCCCCCATACCGGACCGGGGACCGGCAACGGAATCACAACCCTCAGTGTTGCCCCCATACCGGACCGGGGACCGGCAACGGGATCACAACCCTCGGTGTTGCCCCCATACCGGACCGGGGACCGGCAACGGGATCACAACCCTCGGTGTTGCCCCCGCGCCTCACTCAGCCAGTGAGCGGGAACCGGTCTGTATGTGGGATCCGAACCCTCGGGCGGGAGCTCCGCCGCGCTTCCCAAGCGGTGCACTATCCAGTGCGCCACCGGGCCGGCCCGTGATTTATTTTATTTTTCTAATAATTCCTTTGTGTTGTATTTTATAATATTATTGGTCTATGACAGATTGGAATTAAAAACAAAAACAAAAAACTTGTCCTCCCCCCAGGTAGTTTGAGAAGTGACGCTTTGGAGCATACAGGCTCTGCCCAGAGGCTCCCATTCCAAGATGAGAAACTCCCCTGGCCTTTCCACACTGGGAAGCAGCCTACAGGCATGCTCCTCCAGCATATCCACACACAAATGCCCCCTTCTCTGCCTATCAAAATCCTCCAAAGCTCAGTTCAACACCATCTCTCCAGGAAAATTTCCAAAATGACGTCCACCTGCACGCACTGTTGCTCCCTGAGCTCCCACAGTGCACGGCTTGGCCCCTTTACATTATTCCGTGTTCGTCTTGGTGGGGCTGGCTGTTGATGGATCCACTCACCATGGATTCAGTCCCCCGGATCTGATGCAACCACAGTGCTTTGCACATCATAGGTTCACCAAAGGTAAGAGAGCGTGAAGGAAGAGAGAAAGAAGAGCAGAGGCAAAGTGAGTAAAGGAGGGAAAAGGAGGGATGGGCCCTGTGGATGGTCACCAGGGATGAGAAGTCTGAGTCCAGGCTCTTCTGACACCCCAAAGCCAGAGAAGGGCCCTGGATGGAAATCCTGAATGTATCCTAGCCTAGGCGGTCCAGGAGGCGAGCAGGGGAGCAGGGTAGGGGGCCCGCTGGAGCAGGGAATGGGCAGCTGCTCTGAACCAGGCCCCCCCAGGCACACTGGGGCCAGCCCTGAGGAGGGGAGCCAGAGGTGGAATCTGAGATGAACTAGGCAGGGCCTGGGAGCTGAGTGTTTGCCCTCATGGGAGGGAAAGCAGAGTGAGCCCTCTGAAAGTGGTGCTGGGAGGTCTTCACAGGGAGGGCAAAGAGTGGGCTAATAAACTCAGCCAAACCCTCAAAGGGTCATTTCATCCATCCTCCTGCCTCCATACAAAACTGCTCCTCTGTCTTGGAAGCCCCTGCCATTCCCACATCATTTTGAGAGTATCTTAGCTTTGGGGTTTTGCGGTGTGACCTCAGGCAAGCTGGTTTATCTTTCAGAGCCTCGGTTTTCTCACCCATCAAATAGGGATTATAAACTCTACCTGAAGGGCTGCTGTGTGAATGGAGTGACTAGTGCATAGGAAAGCCTGGCAGATGGTGCATGGTGGTCAGTGCCTGTGCCTTCCCCTTGCCCCACGCTGCTCCCTGGAATGCCACTAACATTGGAAATTTGGTGTCTTACAGTCATGTAGTGTGTCTGCTGTGGACCCGGCATTCTGGCAGAGCCAAGGAGGAATGGGCCATTTGAGATGGAGAGGGGGCAAAGAAGGCTTCCCTGAGGAGGGGAGCTGCAGCCAGGAATTGGAGCCTGGGAAAGGGAATACAGGGAGAGCAAGCTTCCCATGCAAGAGACCTGGCCTCTGCAATGACTCATGGGAAAGAACCAGCTGGGGTGGGGATGCAGGGCAGACCAACTTGGCAAGCTCCTGGGATAGGGCAAGAGGTGCAGAGTGGGCAGCTGGCAAGGGGGGCGTTGGGTGCCATTCCTCAGGGTTGGCAGGCCTGACATGCTCCTGGCCCTGCCCAAGACTGGCCCCTGCCTCCTGCCTGGCAACAACAGGTAGGTTCTTAGAGGAACCCCCACTGAGCCAGGTGAGCAGCCCTGGCCTCAAGAGCAAGGTTGCCAGCTTGCCACCAGGAACTGGCAGTCAAGCTGGCAGGCAGGGACAGGGACCAAGGCTGGGAGATTGGAACAATGTGCTTTGTGTGCACTGGCCACAGTGGGGCTGGCTCTTGTGACTTTCTCAGAATGAGTGGGGGTGCAGGGGCAGGGCTGGGGCTGCCCCTTCACCCAGAGCAGCAGCAGCCCCCACCCCTGCAACTTCAGCCAGACCCTCCACAGCATGCTCCACCTCAGCTCTACGAGCAGCTCCTTCACACTCACACACACCCTCATCCTGTGCTGAGCACGTGAGCGTGCATGCACACACACACACAGGTCACCTAGTGTCCAGTGGGTTTATGGAGAGAGGGGGTTCTCCTTATACCAGACAGCACAAAAAGGCTAAGATGTGGGGGTTGGAGGAAAACAGACACAGAGAAACACAGAAGAGCCTGATGGGAGAGTCAGGGCCAGAGAGGGACAGGAAGAAAAAGAAAGAGACAGAGAAGGGGGTCGGGGGGTGAGAATATGCTTGGGGGGAGGGAGAAGACAAGAGAGAGCCACAGAGGTAGTGAGAGGAAGGACCTCAGAATTGGAGCAGGGCACTGCCCTGTAGGGTCCCAGGGCTCCAGTGGTGGGCAGGGGTGGCCTCCATCATCAGCCCTGCAGGACTCCCCAGCCCTCAGTCACCATACTGGGATTGCCACCAGGAAAGTTCCTAAACCCTCTCTGCCTCTTGTCACAGTCCCCTCCCTCTGCCTCTTGTCACAGTCCCCTCCCCACATCATTCTCTGGTAAAACATTTGGGGCTCAGCCACTGCTTCGAGGGGCAGGAAGGCCCTTTCCTCTGCATGTCTAGAGCTCCCGGGCTCAGCATTCAGGGGCTGGGGAGCAGGCCCTCGGCTTCCGCACAGTGCTCCACATGGCTATGTACACTGCAGGCCCCATGTCTACCGCCCCTCAGTGTGAGCAGATTTCACTGGAGGCTCAGGCACAGCAGATCTCCAGGGGCACTGTCTTGGCCCCTCACTCACAGGAGCCCCCAGCATTTGGCCAACATAGCTCCATTTTCTCCCTATAATGCATCGCCTTGCATTTGGAGAAAACGCCCCTCCCTTGCTTTCCTGGCTCATCACACCACCCCAGGACCCCTGGTGGTTCCCATGGTCTTGGCTTGTCTCCTTTCAAGGAGCTTAATTGCCCTTGCACACTCAGAGCGTCCCATCCCCACCTCCTTCAGATGCCCAGGGAAGCTGAGGACTGGCCAGAGAACAGGCTGGGCACCTTCCTCCTCTCTTTCCTGCTTCTCAACCAGCCCCCACTCCATGACAAGATAGTGTCCCCAACCCCAC
This sequence comes from Galeopterus variegatus, assembly GCF_000696425.1. Lineage (NCBI taxonomy): Eukaryota > Metazoa > Chordata > Mammalia > Dermoptera > Cynocephalidae > Galeopterus > Galeopterus variegatus. The sequence goes on from NW_007726924.1 coordinate 50,848, forward strand.
CAACAGTTTGGAGGGGAAACATTTGCAGAGGAGGCTTAAAGCCTAACTACTATATGCTCTTTACCCTTCTCTCAGCTGGGCACAGGGCTCCCCCTTAGAGTAACAACTGTACTGCCTTTCTTCTAGAAACTTGAAGCTGTACAGGGCTTCAGTGCCTGGCCCATTAGTATGAATTCCTCCAATAAGCCAGGTATGGAAGGCAATAGCCAGGCTACTTGCTGGGCCCAGGCCTCCTAATCCTCTCAGATCCTGCTGAGGAGGAGGGCTATCATGCACAGTGCCCCTGGCCAGGCCACCTGCAGCCCCCAGTTCCACCTTCCTGTTCCCCAGCACTGCCAGGGGCCATCAGAAAGAGAGCGGGCCAGGGATGGGGAAGGAGACTAAGACCTACAAGGAGGCAGGGTAAGGGACAAGACAAAGGAGACCAAGAAGGAGGGAGGAGAAGACAGGACCAGGGGAAGACAGAGAGAGAAAAGGAGAGGTACAGAAAGAAAAAGAGATAGACAGAAAGAAACAGGACCGGAAGGCATGGGCTTCCCCCAGCCCCCTCCAGACCTCTCAGCATGATCTAAGACCTTAATCAATCCTGGAGATCAGGTAGAGGCTTGGCCTGGGGATTGAGGATGAAGCTGTCTCCCTGGAGCTAACCCCACTCCCTGGACCCAGCCCCAGTGGCTCAGGACAGTAGCTGAGGCAGGTAAGGGCTAGGGAATGCCTCTGCCTGGGCCTATGGGAGATGGGGAAGAGAGACTGCCAGCCCCCTGGGTGATCCATCTCCACCAAGCATGCACAGAAAGCAGCAGGAGAAACTAGGATTAGACAACAGGGAGAACAGTAATGACAGCTAGGGCCCCGGGACTCATTCCCCACAGGGCAGGGAGGCTGAGGGGGCAGGGAAAGGAGGAATCCACGAGGAGGAGCTGATGTCCTCCCGGAAGGCTGGGAATGAAGCACGGGCAGCCCAGTCCTCTCCCATCTCCCTCCACCCCCAGCCATGAGTCAGGGATTCCACACAATTTTGAATTCCTGCCTTCCTTTGGGCAATGATACTTGACACTCTCCTGGGTTTTCTCTCCCGCCACAGAAGTGAAATCGTCAACCATTCTTAAAGACTCCTTTCTCCATGGTCCCTGCCCCTGCTTTCCTGTGAGTCATGGCAACTGCAGAGCCCCTTCCAGCCTCGAGAGGTCTCATGCTCCAGGCCTTGCATGTGCTGCTCCCTCTGCCTGGAAACCCCTTCCCAGAACCAGCTTCTTCTCATCCACTGGAAACCAGTTTAAACGGCATCTGCACGGCTAGCCAGTCCACAAGAGCCTGCCACGACACCAGGCATATAGCAGGCACCCCCTGAGTGACTGTGAATGAATCAGTGAAGGCAGGAGGTAGTATGGGGGGAGACGCCTCAGGCCCTGGCCTCAGAGAGCCCCCCTCTGATGGTGGAGACTCAGCCTCTGCCTCAGGGAGCCCCTGGGTGAGCAGAGCTTACAACTCAATGAAAGGAAAGCTCTGCCTGGTGCCTGCAGCAGGGTCCTCTGAACCTCATCACAGGGTAAGCCTTCTCTACGGCCAGTGCCAGCCCACACCTGCTACAAAGGAGGGATCAGTCAACACTTCTGGGAGGGAGGAACGGTGGAAGGAGGAAGGGAGGGAGGGAGGAGGAGGGGCTCTCACGACCCTTGGCTTTTCTTTGAGAGATGTACTCTGGTGGAGGAGCTCCCTGGTGACCAGGACCAACTGGGCCTTTTCCATCTCTGCCCCCAATGCCAAGCATGGAAGAACACAGAGGGGATTCTTGCGACTTGTTTGAGAACAGAATTGAGCTGGAGGACTAAGCACTGAGAAGCCAGCCTTCGGGTAGGCCTGGGCCCCAGTGACAAGGCTGTCCCAGTCTGCAGATCCACAGTGACTGCAACTGGAAGAGGGAGGGAAGGGAGAATGCCAAAAGGGCCAGGCAGGGGCAGCCGGGGCAGCTAAGGCCCACCTGGGGCTCACTGACGGCCGAGCCTCCAGGGTGCCCTTCCAGAGGAGGGCTACAGGGGAGGCCAGGCAGGGATGTTAATTCTGTGTTGACATCTGGAGACTCCGGATCCATGGAAAAAGAGAAAATCGTGAATATGTCTATTCCATCCATTCAGCCAACCAAGAAATATCCGATTAACAATGTTATCTGTTTTCTTGTGACACTTGTGTAAGTTCCCTTTTATTAACCTATCTTATTTTTGGTAACTTGTAAAATCAGTTGACCCAGGCAAACTAATTACCCACAGAAAATTCCTGTAGTCCCCTGTACTCTCCTTTTTACTTAAAACCAGAGTAGATGCATATTTTATTTCTGCCTCTTTGGCATTACCATTGTAGGCAGGTATTTGATAGCAGGAAAAGTAAGTAAAAAAATTTCATGTAATACTGTATTATTGAGAAAAAGAGATGTTGAAGATACAATACCTCAAAGAGTCTATGATGACTCAAGAGCCTGTATTCACTTGGCCACTGTATGTAAATTTCAGTAAAATTTATGCAAAAGTGAAAAAAAAAGAACTGGGGGCGGGGCGGGGTGGCTTTGGACTCTTTATGGCTTCCCCACCACTCACACATACACACACACCCGCACACACTCATACACACGTTCACACACTCATGCACTCACATACACTTACACTCACACATTCATATACATATTGTCACACCTCCACACACTCATAGATACACACCTACACTTACATGTACTTATTATACATTCACACACTCATACATACACTCATGGACACACACAA
>NW_007726924.1:53964-81290 GCF_000696425.1 Galeopterus variegatus
ACACTTACATGTACTTATTATACATTCACACACTCATACATACACTCATGGACACACACAAAATTATATACACACCCACACACACTCAGAAACTTAGGTACACACACATACACCCATCGCACACTCTAACACTCATACACATATATTCACCCACTCATATGTACACACCCACACACATGTATATACGCTCACACAATGAGGCACACTCAGACACATACACATTCACTGTCACACACACTTATCCCTCAGGGGATTAGGACCCAGCTAGAAAGGAGAGGGGACTTCCGGGAGGATGGCATGACTGGTGGCTGCCAAGGGGTGGGCAGAAGCCTGGGACTGGGTGGGGAGCCCCAGAGTAGGGGTGGTGCTGGGGGCCACCATGCAGAGGCCAGGACTGTGAATGAAGTGGGCTCTGCTCCTGCCCCTCCCGGGGCCTGCCTCTGGCCAGGTCGTCCTCCATCCCAGCATTGTCTCAGGCACCTCAGGCGGGGTTCCCAGGGCTGACTGAACTGGCAGCCTGGCCAATCAGCCCTCCTCTGCCGTCCCATTCCCCTCTCCCCTTGGAGGGGGGTGTGGGGAAGTTAGGGAGAAGGAAGCTTCCCCAAATCCCTGGCATCCCAGCTTCCACAGGAGGCTTTCAGAGGAGCTCAGGTCTAGGGTCTGATCCTAAAGCCCCAGGCTCCACAATCCCCCACCCCATCCTTCTCAGGGCAGGAAGACTTGGAAGTCTGCCCACCCCCACCTGTCCCTTCACCATGACATTCATTTCCACCCCCATCCCTGGTGTCCCATCTGTCTCCCTCACAGCCTGGGCTTAGTCTGGGGCAGGCTGTCTACCTTCCAAACCACCTGTCCTCACCCAAAGCAATGGGAATCACATGCATTTTAGTCTGAGTGTGTGTTTGGGGGAGGAGGAAGAGGCATCAATGGATTGATCGGAAGCAGCTCCTTCTCTGAGAACTGGCTCTTCCCTGTCCCCTCCACGATGATCCCCACTGCTCCTGGCAGCCTTCACCCAGAACAGGGCCCCTTACCTCTCCCTGCTGGTGCCAGAGGGCTGGGCCGCCATCACAGTGGCTGCATTCCTGCCAGAAGAAGGGACCCTGTGGGCAAGAAGACCAGCTATCACCCAGACCCAGATGGCCAGGCCCTGTGGGGTAACAGCCAGAAAGCCACCATGCTGCCTTCACAGGGCTTGTTCCAGGAGGAGCTCCTCCCTGTCCTGGAGCTGAACCTGGCCAGTTCAGGTGTCCTCCAACTTGTTCTCTTCCTGTACCAAAGGTATTTTCCCAAAGCACAAATCAGATCCCATCCAGCCCTTGCTTAAAACATTTCAAAGGTTTCCCAGTGCCCCACAGAGAATTCCTTAACGTCGCACACACGGGATCTGCCGTTGCTCCTTGCTTCCACTGCTCCCCCATGCCATGAGCTTCACCCACCGAAAGGAACTCCCACCCCCAAATCCAGGATGCTCTCCTCTCCTCCCAGCTTACCCAGCAGGTCTCAGCTTTGCCTCCCTTGGAAGCCTTCCTAGATCCACCCCTGAGTCTGAAGCCAAGGCCCCCTTTCTACCCTTGAGGTCCCTGCATCTCTTCTCTCCCAGCACTGATCACAGTGTGTTGGGATGGCCTGTTTGTTCCTCAGCCTTCCTGTCTCAACCAAGAGCTCTAGGAGGGAGGTGACACATCTGTCTTACTCGTCATTAAGCCCCAAGCACAACACTTGGCACAGAGGAGGTGCGGGATAAATACAAATGAATGAATGAATCAATCAACAGCCTGTCACTACCCGTTATGCAACTTCTTCCAGGGCTGGCCTGAGGCCAGCAGGTCCACACCACTCTGCTCGTGCCCCTCATCCCACTGCTTCATACAGCACAGTAAGGCTGGCTCCCTGCACTCTGGGATGAATCCCCTGGACAGTCCCCTCCTTGATCCAAGCCCCACCACCCTTCAAGGAAGGCTCAGCTCCAGCCTGGGACACCACCCCAGGAATCCCTGACTGCCTCCACTCTTGCTCCACTACCTCACCTGCTCTAAACCCCTGCAAAGCCCTTTGCTGGGGCAGCTCTTTGGCTTGTACTCGTACTATGATGTACCTTTTTGAGTGGGTTCACTGTCGGCTCCCAGAAGGCTCGTGGACTCCCCTGAAGAGGGGCACTGGCAGACAGAACTGACAGATGCTACCTGGGCTGTGCTTTGAGGCAGGCCATGGGCTAGGTCCTCTAGAAAGGCAGCCCAGCCTGGCCTGATCTGCAGAGAACTGGGTGTGGGTGCAGGCTTGGGAAGCCAGGGGCTCTGTGATTTCCTTCCTCACCCTTAGGCCCTGCTGGGGAACTCCAGGACCTGGAAATCAAGTCCCCAATGTGGAAAAGAAGAGGAAAGAGTTAAGATTGGGGCATCAGAAGTCAGACTCCCAGCCCTCAGGCAGGAACCCAGATGAATCAGGAAGGAGTCCTGCCAGGAGAGGAGAGAGTGAATGGGAGGCTTCTCCCCATCTCCTTTGCAGCTGCTCATCTGAGGTGGCTTCTATGGAGGCAAAGGACTTATTGTAAAGGTGGGGTTATGTGTGCACCTGCCCCAACCCCCTGGAGCTCTGCCTGCCCCCTGCACCACCCCAACAGCCTCCTGGCAGTGGCTCAATCACCACCACCCTCAAGTCACCAGTGCTCTCAGTACCAGTCAGCAGAGGTTAGATAACCACCTAGTACATGCTAGGTGGCTGGCCCCGGCAATGGGCCACAAGTACAGCAGACCTGGCACTGGCTGACCAGAGGGTTCCTTGCACAGACACCTTCATCCTTCCCTCCCCTCCCCAAGCATACACATTTTCAAGCTTGCCAAGCCCTAAAGCTGGAGCAGAAGCCATTTGACAGGAGAAGGGACTTAAGGATGGGATTTAAGAAGGTGGTCTAGTTCCACTGGGCAGCCATGAGATGGGGAGCTGGGACCCTCACTCACATGGACCATCCATGCTGATGCTATGGAGGACATGCAGGTTAGCTCCTGGCTCTACCATCAACCTGCTGGGTGAACTTAGATAAGCCTCATACTCCTATCTGTAAAGTGGGAATGCTATTCCCTGCTCAGATCACCTCCCGGGACTGTCATGATGATCAGATGACGTTGTGCCAATGAAAACTCTCGGTGGACTTTAAAATCTACAAAATGAAAAGGTTCTGATTATCATTCTTATTGTCATTGTTATCATCACTGTGATGGTGATGAAGCTGTAGGGAAACTAGCCCTGCTGTCTCATTTAAATACAGCAGCTTCATCTCTCTACAGCATCCCCTTGCTCAACAACCATCGGTGGCCCCCCTTTGCCTAAAGGATAAAGGCTACATTCCGTGCTCTAGATGTTCATCTGGCTTGAACCCATTTTCCAATTTTATCTCCCCTATACTTTAGTCTTCTGGTCCTTTAGGAGTTCCCCCAACACGTTTTTTGCCTTCCTGCCTCCATGCTTTTGCCCATGCTAGTCTCCGCTCCCGGAATACCCTCCCCCATTGCTACTGATTAAATTCACCCCCAACCTTCAAGACCAAACTGTGTTACCAACTCTCCCATGAAGCCTCTTTCCTCAGTTGAGCCAGAAGCGATCTCACCTTCTCTGTAAGGGATTCGGTTTACACCAAATGCCACGAGTTTCTGGTACAGAGTAGGTGCTCATGAAATGAACGACCTCTAAACACTTAACATTCACTGACCGATGTAATCCTCATTACAACCCCATGGTTGTGGTACTATTAGCATCCCCATTTTACAGACGGAAAAACGAAGGCATGGAGAGGCTAAGTACCTTGTCCAAGTGAGTGTCAAACCCAGCAGACTGACTTTGGAGCCCACGCACATGCCTCTAAGCACCACAAGAAACGGAACCACATCTGCATATTAATCTTTTGTCATCCCCCACCCAGCCCAGGACCTGACCCTGAGCAGGTGTCAGTAAATATTTGTTGGTTGCAGCACTCACAACACACCTCAAGCCTCCCGTGCATGCTCACTGTACTGAGCCAGGAGCCCGCTAAGCCCAAGGACCTGTGGCTGGCTCAGAGGGGCCCAGGAAATGTGGCTGAATGCCTCTGCTGGCCTGCAGATCCACAGATGTCCTCATGCATCACAGTGCCAGACTAGGGTGGGAAGAGATGGGTGGCAGCCCATTGGCTAGCAGCACGAGGCTGTCTGGTAGCACACTTGCTGACTGAGGTAGATGCTGGACGAGGTCAGTGATGAACCCACCCATTGTGGTCATGTCAGGGTGTCAGGAGAGCCAAGGGCAGACTGGGAAGGGAAGCAGGCAGCGCCATCAAAGTCTGAGTGCAAGGGACTCTAGAGACTACCTAACCCAATTGTTCACTCCCATTTAACAGATGAGAAAATTGAGGCCCAGGAGTTGGAATGCCTTGCCTGAAGCTGAAGAGCACAGCAAAGGCTTGCAAAGGCACCAACATTTCTGGGCCTTTCCTCCTTACCCTGTATGGAGGCCTGGGCCCCCTGCACTTTCCTTGGAGAGCTTGAGAGTTAGCCCCGTGCAGCCGGGTGACCAAGAGGTCGGAGCTCTCCAGTGATCCCAGCACTGGAGAAAGGGGTGCCCTCGGCAGCTTCGCCAGGCTGCTGTGCCCAGCCAGCAGCAGGCCCTTCAGAGAGAATTGGGAGTGAAGTTGGGAGAAGGCCAGCACCTAATCGTGGAAAATAAATCAGCGACATCTAAACCACACAGTGAAAGAAAGGCCAGTTGCACACAGACATGTTTCCTTTTGTGCTCTTGCTCACCAAGTTTAATGGTTAATTAAAAGCTGTGAGTTATATAAGTTATGTAGATACCAAAGAAGGAGTTGGAATGAGCTGTTGAAAATAATCCACTTACTGAATGGCTTTTGGAGTGGAGAGGGGTCTCAGAAAAGCAGGCAGCTGAGAAGGGCAAGTGATCTCAAGAGGGCAACCAAGACAAAACTGTCCCCTGGTGACAGCTCTTTGGATCTGCAGACACAAGATTCCTGGGGTTTTTAGAAAAGGACGTCTGTTCAAGTTGCTGATTCTTCAAAAAATCACATGGAAAGTCAAAAATGATGCCATGATATTGATTTCTCAGTATAATAATGAGATAAAACCTTCCATATCTCTGACCCTGAGCTACTTGAAGGCAGAAGTGTGCCTCCCCTCTCAGACTGGGACTCCCTGAGGACAGGGCTGTGTCTCCCTCAGACTGGAGCTCCCTGAGGATGGGGTTGTGTCTCCCCTCAGATTGGGGCTCCCTTAGGACAGAACTTTGTCTCCTTCTCAGGCTAGGTCTGAGCTGCATCTTCTCCCTAAGACTAGGATTTCCCTGAAAACAGGGGCTTGTGACCCCCTGTAGATGGATGGAGCTATTTCTCTCCTCTCAGATTAGGTGCTCCCGGAGGCAGAGGCATTAATCATTAAATCAACCCCACTCTATCCCACCAAGTTGGGTTAAGGAACCAGAGACCTGGAGCCACCTGTCACTGTGGGAAAATGTCAGGACACGTCCTGGTATCAGAGTGGGAAGGGTTAAGAGAAGGCTTGAAAACTATAGCTCGCAGGGACACCTTTCTCATTAGCTGGCCCTCCCGGTCCTGCCGGCTGCCAGGGCTTGGTTTGTCCTCTGATGGTTTCCAGCTGACAGCTGGGCCTCCTCCATTCTGACCCTCAGGCAGTGGTGTCCTGTAATGACCCCATTACGGGTACCCTCAGCCACCCAAGCCAGGCAGGATTCTACATCAGGATGGAGTGGGATTCAGGAGGGAGGGAGCAGCCCTGCCATAGGAAGAAAGCAGGACACAGAGAGAGTGGGGGGATGCTAGGCTCTTGGGGATACTAGCAATTCTCTCTTGCCACCTGGCCTGATTGCCCAGAAGCCCAGGGTGGGGTGATGGGGGCTGTTCTGTCCACATTGGCCAGTTTCTTCTGCCACTAGTCTTGGGGCAGCAACCTCCCTGTTGCCTCCAGCTTGGGCAGCAGCTCGTGGCTCCCCTAAGGTCTTCCTTGGCCATGAGTCATTCCCAGCAGCCTGTGCAAGCAGAGGCAGCAAACCCCATCCCACAGCTTGCAAAGAGCAGGGGACAAACTGCAGGATTGGCCAGATGCAGGTGTCCAGCACGGGAACACCCATCCTGGTCTTGAGAAATCCATGTTTGGCTTCCCAAACGCTGTCTCCTTCCCCATAGATCCCTTTCTGCCCAGCTGGCTGAGGTTCTGATGTCTTTATCATTATTACCCTGGTCTCCCACCCAGGCCTCCTCTCAGCAGCCTCATGCCTTTCAGGACTGAGCTCAAGTGAACTCAGTTCACCTGCCCCAGGAAGCTCCCCTCTTCTCCTTTTTGCACTCTTGGCACCATGGGCATGCTTTCCATGTCTCCTTGTTAGACAAGGAGCTGCAAAAGGCAGCTGGAACTCTATTTCATTCCTCTCTGTGTTTCCTACACCCAGCACAGTGCCTGGCACATAACAGGTGCTCAAAATGGATTTGACCAGGAGTTAAATAAAATCACTCAGACCCTAATAACCAACATTATCTGGTCCCAGCTGCTTACAAAGTCCCACCAGCTATTTCTGGACAGGCCTAAGAAGTTCCTCAACCTGATGCAATGACCTGGCATCAGACTCCCCAAGGACCACACACAAAGGGCACCGATGATGTGCCTGAGCCCTTGCGGTGCCAGCACTGTACAGTGGTGGTGGTAGAAGCAAGAAGGGTGTAGGGGCAGCGCATGGGCATATGGGAACTATCTGTGCTTTCAGCTTAATTTCTCTGTAAACTTAAAACTGCTATGAAGACAAAGTCTACTACTTATGGGGAAAAAAAGATGATGGATATACTAATTTCCCTGATTTGATCATTTCACAATGTATACACATATCAAAATATCATGTTGCACCCCATAAATATGCACATTTTAAAAAATCTCCTTAAAAAATAAAATGTTATTTAGTTTAATTTTTAGTAAAAGCAAAAAAAAGAGGGGAGAAGGCTTTCTTCTCCTCTTCTGTTCCTCTTTGATAGCATCCCAAAACAGAGCTGCTTATGCCCGGCACCTTATAGAAATTTAGGAGACAGTGTGAGGTGGGTGTGGTGGGCTGCCTCTCAGCATCCATTCCACCCCTGCTATGTGCCTTCCTGGTTGGCAGAGACAGGAAAAGCCAACATTCTGCATTTCCCAGTCCTCTCCCAAGTTGTCAGAATTCAGATGTGATTCAGGTTTAGCCAATCAGATGCACTTGCATGAGATTTGGAAGGCTCTGCTTCTACAACTCCTGCTGCTTCCTGGGAGCAAGATTTAGGGGGGGGGGTGTCATGTTTTTTATTCTTGTTGTTGTTATCATTTTACTGCAGTGCTGGCAGAGGGGGTCAAGAAGAGAGGCACAGCACATCAACTGGTGTTGGCCACAGCAGGTGCCATGCGGAGCTGGCAGCTGATCATGGTACTGGAGTGTGGTTCTGGAGCCAGTGACCTCACAACTGCCAGAGGCAGCAGCTCCTTTGGTGGCCCAGTTCTGCAGTGTGGCTCTGAGAGTTGTTTCTGAAAGCTCAAACTTGAGTCTATGTCTTTGGCCCTCCCAATAGTTCTGTAGCCACTTCATACTCTGTAATAAATTGTTTCCATTTTAAACTAGCCAGAGTGGATTCTGTTCTCCGCAAGGGAATCCTGCCTGACACAGTGCTTTATATTCTACTCCCAGCTCTTTCTCATGCTCTCTCTCTCTCTCTCTCAGACCCACATATGAGTCTGCCAGAGAGCTGGACCAAAGCAAATCCACTGACAATCACCAGCCTTGCTAAGAACTGCCCTTGCCCTCTGACAGTGAAGCCTGGTCCACCCAACTCTCTCCTCCCTTTGGATGAGTTCTCTCCTAGGAGTTTCCTTAGATCTTTACACATGTCTGAATCCCAGCCCAGGAGAATAAGTAGATTTTCATTTCATCTGTTAACTCTGATCAGTTAGTAGTGATGGCTTGGACCAGTGCATGAGAAAAAGCATGAGGCTTCTTCTGGACTCAGAAGGAGATTGGCTCGTGTTGCCTGCCATGGCTGCAGAGGTGCATGTTGACAGTGTGCATGCTGTGTAGTTGCCTACATATTTGAGGGAGAAATGAACAAAGGTGCTTCCTGCTTAAGGCAGACTGGCGCTCATCTAACCATGCACTCTCCAGACAGCCCCCTAGCCCTTGTGCCATCATGAAGGCTCCTGACACTACCTGCCAATTTCCTTGATTCAGCATTTGTTCATTGGCCCATTCTATCAACTATCCTTTTTGCTTCCAACCTCCTGATTCCTTTTTCCCAACTTAAGCCCTCTCCAACTTAGAGTCCCCAAGCCAGCACTCCAAGTTCACATTAACTTACACTCATCAGAGTTCTGACCTCTGAAGCTGACTTCAGGAAAGAGCTGGAGTTGACATGGACAGATTCCTTGAACTAGAGTAAGGGCACACCATCTCCAGGAAGAGTCTTGACTTCTCAGGCTCCCCAGAGTCCCTCCCTCCATCAGCCTCAAGTGCTCAATAAACCCATGGATCAATAAAGAATACGCGGATTGCTCAGGAGTGACCTCACCAACCACTAGCTTCCTTTTTCCCATTCTTGACTCCTGCCCATTCCCGTACTCAAATACCTTTGCTGACATTGACATCTGGCCTCCCAAATCTCCAGGAAGCCCACACGCAATGGGGTGCCCAGCATCCCATCTGAGTCAACACTGAACCCAAATCCAGCCTGCAGCAGAAACTAGCTGCTGAGTGGGACGGAGAAGTGTGGCCTTCAGGGGCCTCCCAAGCTCCCCTTTGAGGGAGAGGAGCCATCCCCTGTGTACAGAGGCACAGCAGCAGTTGGGGTTGTTGGTAAGTTATTTTCCAGGGAAGAAAACAACCCCTGAGCCCACCCCATAACATCCCCACTCTGGGCTCTTGCTCATCCATCACACTGTTTCCACTAGAGGGAAACAGATGGTGTGGTTAACTGGGGTGCCGTAATGGCTCTGGCCCTCATTAAGACTGAGGGTGGGGACAGTGAGTGATCTACCAGATCAAAAAAAGCAGTTCAAGGGAGGCAGGTGCTTGGGTGCCCACGGCCCCTGAGGAGTGAGGGAGCAGTGGACAATGCCACTGGTTGTGGGCCATGGGGTCACACTGGAGCCTGATGGGAGGCTCCTTACCTCTCCCTGGCCCCTGGGCTCTGAGCCTGAGGCAGCCTGGGCAGGCAGAGTCCAGTGACAGCTCCTGGGGGGTCCAGATGCTCACAGCTGGAGAAAGTGAGCTCCCAGAGCAGGGGAGGAAGAGCAGGGTGGAGATGGCAATTACAGAGGAGGCAAAGAAGCCCAAGGAAGGATGGGCAGGAGCCGCTGGAGTCAGGGAGACCCCCAGAGGTGCAGTGGGGGCCTGCAACTTCCCAGCAGAGTACTAGAGCCCAACTCAGACAGCCCAGCCCCAGAACCCCCTCAGGGGGACGTGATGGGAAGACCCCAGGGTCTCCGTGCAAGGGAGAGGCAGTGGTTAAGAGCCAGGCTGTCTGGTTCCAAGCCCCAGCCCAGCCAATCACCAGCTGTGTGCTTGGGCAACTGCCTCAATCCCTCGATCCCCTGTGCCTCAGTTTCCCAATCTGAAAAATGGGATAACGTTTCCTCTTGAGAATTGCATTAGTTAATGGATTCAGAACACTGCTGGCGCATAGTGCTATGTGTTTGATTTAGGTTATTATTTTTAAGTCAAGAGTCCATCTGTTGGTGAACTTGGAGGGGTGGGGAACTCTCATTTCTTCCTGTCACCACCAGCAGCAGCATTTTGAGAGCTTCTCCTTGCACAACCATCATTCACAACCTCTGAATTACCTCCTCATCCCACCAGGATCCCCAAGTGATAGGACAGACAAGAGGCTCCAACTCTGTCCGGAAAGTGAATGAGCCAGCTACATTCCAAGGACGGCTATCATTGGGCACCTGCTGTGTGCCAGGCCAGATGCTGGTGCTTTGTTTGGTCTTCAAGGTGGATATCACTGTCCCATTTTACAGATGAGAAAGCTGAGGCCTCGCAATAAGTGTCCAAAGTCACCTGAAGAGTAAGTGATAAGATGGGGTCAGAAGGCAAGACTTCCTGACGCCAGAATCTGAGCTCTTTTCTCAGTAGCAGCATGTGGCCCTCGGCCAGTGATGTCATAAACACTGAGGGACTTTTTTTAAATGCAGGGTTCTAAGATCCTCCGCAGACTTAGATAATCAGTCTCTGCAAGTGGTACCCAAGAGTCTACATTTGAATAAAATGGCTGTTCTGGCTTTGGACCTCATCCCACCTAGTACAGTCCCCATCACAGACCACTGGCCTCCTAGATGGGAGCAGGAGGTAGAGTACAGCTGATGTGCACTGGTGATTTCTCAGGGGATGGATGCAGCTCTGCCTCTGTGCCCCCTTTTATCTCCAAGATCACTCAATCTCTCTCTCCTGGAACCTGAGGTCTCAACAGGCAGAGTTGGGCACAGTAGAGTAGGAAAACATCCCCAGTGTGTTTGGGGGTGGGAGGTCCAAAGCATGGGGGGAGAGAGGAGCAATAGGGTCAGTGGGGCCCACCTCCTCTGTCCATTGTGGGTGCAAGTGAAATGCAGAAGGGACTGATACCCTGGACAGTGTCTAGTGGCCCCATGAACTGGGGGTGGAAGGCCAGCTCTGGGGAGTGGGGGACATTCTTTTGGACTGGCCCCTCTGCCCACAGCATAAGGGAGGCCCTCTGTCTGCTCTGACATCTCCCCAAACACCCCTGGACATGATGGGAGAGCTGCCCCAGGCTCCCTATGCTGCAGGGGCAGCAGACACTGGTCCTCAGTGAAGAGTGGAGAGGGATCGGCACACATCACATCACGCTTGGCATGGCCCCCATTGGTGGGCAGCATGCCTCTGTGTCAGCAAGCCATCTCCCTGCAGAACCTTGGCCAGCAGGGGAGGGGCTGCTCAGGGGATCAGTGCCCACCAGGAGTGGCACAGCCCCAGGAGGCCCACCTGACCACCCCATCCCATCCCAGGCCCTGCCTTGCCTGGGCCCAGCCAGAGCTGGGCTGAATAGAGGGAAAGGGAGAAGGGCACTGAGGCAAGGAGATGGACTCCAGGCTGGGCCAGCAGAGCTGGGGACATCAGTCCAGAGCCAGGGATCTGATCCCAATCCCCGAGGGAGAGACCTCCCACTAATCATACAAGAGTTCTCTACAAAGTTTGTGGAAAAATATAATTGAAAGATAGTACAAATCTTTCCATGAACTTTTTGAAGTCCCCTTGTATTCAGGTAATCTGAAGCCCTGAGGCTCTGGCTCCTGCTCCTGGAGACATGGAGCTGCAGTTGGGGAGGAACAGAAGGGAGGAGTTCCCTGGCTCTGGGTCAGTCCAGAGACCTCTCCCCAGAGGTCCATGGGGCTGCCGAGGTTGGGACAGAAGAACTACCATCGACCCTCACACCCACTCCACACCCAAATGGTGCCCTAGTCTCCAGAAGCCAGGTCCCATAGAGGAGAGGGAGCTCACAGTCTGAAAGGTGAGATTCTTCTCGATGCCTGAGATCTGTCAGTCTGAGGGCAGAAATACGGCCCTCCCCTCCAGAGCTACAACCTCCCAGTCTCTTCATTGTCCCCAAGCAGGACTAACACTCTCCTGCTGTACCTCCCCATTCTAATCCCAGTCCTTCCAGACTCAAATCACTGCCCTCATCATCCCCATAGCCTTCCTGGACTGCCACACCCCCCCCCAAGCCCCGACCCTGGCACTCCTAGATCAGCTAATTTGGTGGTGGATAGATAGTTCCTAATGGCATGCAAAGAACTCACATTTCCCAGGCATCACCTGTACCAGAGGCCTGGTGGCAGATCCTTGGCCACACAAACATGAGATGCGGTCCAGGCATGCAGGGAGCTTCCAGTTCAGCAGCATTGGGACAGACAAAGAACATGTTATAGCAAACTGCCATTTAAACGTCATCTTCTCCCGAACATTTCCATACGTGTGTCTCCCAGGCTAGGCTGGGACTCTGTGAGAATAGGGCAAGAGCTCAGCTTAAACATCGACCACAACCCCACCTAAACTAAGTCCCTGGAATATTCTCCCATAGCCCCCTGTAATTTTCCTTCCCAGCACATATTACAGCTTGTAATTCTCTTTTATTTGTGTAACTATTTGCTTTAAGTCTCTCCTTCTCCAGACTCTACAAGAGAGGACTGAGTCCATGGATTCACCAGTGTATCCTGAGCACGTGGTACATTTGTTGAATGAATGAATGAATGAATGACTTGAGTGAAAGCACCAAATTCCAGTCCACATCTAGCACAGATTCTGTAGGTGCTCAGTGCTCAGACTTGGCAGGACAGTAAAGTAAAAAGGAGCCTATCTTTCCAGAGCTTGGAACTCCAGGTCATCCCCAGAGCAATCTCAAGGCAGTTAATCAAGGAAGACTTCCCAGTGGAGGGCAGGGTGTGGGGGGCTTCCAGTCTCGCATCTGTTCTTCCTGCTCATCATTCATCTGTTTCTGGTGGGAACTCCCGAGGGCAGAGGTTATGTCTGAGTCTCAGGGCCATCTCCAGCACACCGTCATTGGAGCTACACACGGCCTGCCCCGCTGTTGACTGCCAGCTGTGACTCACGGCTCATGAGCCTTTCCTCTTGGCCAGAGATTGGGGAGCAGATATTACAGTAATATTACTAACCACATGTCCGAGGCAGTGACTACTCTTACGTTCAGAGCATCTTTGCCGCCCCCACTCCGCAATGACCTCATCCTTGGGGATCAGCAGCAAGCAATGACAGTCTTGCCCAGAGGCAGGGGGATGGCCTGGATGGCCCTGGTCTTATTGAGAAGCCTAGCATCTGGCCCCCTCCCCTCAGAGCTGGTTACACACTCTCCCCACTTTCCCCACCAAGCTGGGTTAGGGGCCCAGTCCCCTGATGCCCCCTCCCCCAGGTGAAGGTAGAAGGAGCAGTCTCCCTGCCCCACTAAGGTGGGCTGGAAGGAGAAAGGGGAAGTGACAGAGGCTGCCCTGTCCCTGCCCTTCCTCATTGCTGTGTCTAGGGCACTCATGGTAGGGAAAGTGGCGTCTGAGGATGTGGCTGCAGTGGCCAGTCCCTGGCGCCAGCAGAAATCCCCAAGCCCGTCAGTAGACCCTGTTCAGACGTGTTTGCTGACCACGACACTGAGTAAGTGCTGAGGAGATACCTGCAGACTGAAGTCACGCCCCTCCCTTCCTCTCCTCCCAGACAGGCCCTTTCTAGGGTTCAGACCATTCCAGTTCCTCCTGTCAGACCCTGAGAGGGCTCAGGACATTCACCCCTACAGGGAAGGCTTGATGAGAAAGAAAGGAACACACAGGAACTGGGCTCAGAGCCCAGCTGGGTGCTCTTAAGCAAGTTACTCAACCTCTCTGGGCCTCAATTTCCTCAACTGTAAAATGGCACTGAGACTAGCCACCTGTTGGGCTGTCAAGAGATTATATGAGTGCACCGGCCTGGATCTGCAGAGGGTGGACACCAGCCAATGGTGGCTGGACTTGGCATTGCGCTGCTGCCATTAACAGCTCCAGGCAGTAAATACTGAGTACAATATCAGGGAAGAACTGAGGCCTCAGGGAAGGGAGAGAACCAGGGTTGCTTGAGGCAGAGAGTTGGGAAGGCCCCATCTACCCTCTGCCAACTGCAAACTAAAGGGAACAAAGGAGCTTTGTGGCCAATACTGTCTCCCAACATCCATTCTTTCCTTCTTCCCCAATTTTTAGCTGGACCCCCATGAAATAAAGACTACACAACCAGCTTCCCTTGCAGCTATGTGTGGCTAGATAACCAAGTTCTGGCCAATGAGGCATAAATGGTGGGTGTGACTTCTGGGAAGTTTCTTTAAAGGGAATGGGCATGCCCTTCTTCAGGCTTTCTTCCTCCTTCCTGCTGGCTGGAGCTCCAGCAGCCATCTTGGGCAATGAGGTGACCTTGGAAATAGAAACCACACCCAACAGCTTAACAAGATAGAAGAAGCCTGGGTCCCTGACGGCATGTAGCTATCACACCATCCCAGGAATATTTACTTCCAGAGTTCAAGTACATGAGCAAAAAAAATGAGTTCAAGTACATTCATCTTGTGTAAACCACACTTTAACTGATAGGCCTCTCCTCTGGTGGACTCACCTTAACATTCACATGTGGCTGGGTGGGATGGGATGGATGACATGCCTGGAAAAGAAGAGATGCCAGGGGTGTGACATCCCCACCAAGAGCACATCCTTCTATATGCCCAGTGAGACCAGGAGGAGCCTTGTTGGGAGGACTTAGTTCCAGGAGGAGCTAGAGATGGATGGTTGGATGGATGGATGGATGGATGGATGGATGGATGGATGGATGGATGGATGGACTTTTTAAAAAAAGGAGGGAGGGAGGGAAGAGCCCAGGTAAGTGGGTGAAATGAGGAGAGATTCCCAGAAGGGAGGAAAAACCCTGGGAAAACACTTCAGGTGACAGACAGCCAAGCTGGGGTGTGGGGAGAGCAGAACAGGATGGCCTCCCTGACTCACTGTCCAAGTCTGACTCTCAGTTTTTCCGTCTGTGCTTTGGGAATGGGCCTAATTTCCTTACTACTCAGGGCAAGTGTGAAGTGATTCAAAAACATAATAGAGAATCGGCGTAACATTAACTCCAATACCATCCCCAGCCAGAGCCCCTCTCTGTGCCTGGGATTTCTCACGTGCAAGGTGTGGACAACTCCAGAACGCACTTCACCCAGTAGTTGTGAGGATTCAGCGAAACAAGTCCCGTGATGTTCCCATGACAGTGTCCGGCACAGGGCAAGCGCTCAGTAAGCAGTCGGTGCTTGCTACTGCTGCTGTCGAAGCCCTGCCCTGGGTGTGAGGAACAAAGAGCTCCCAACTGGACACCTCATTCCCGAACAACATCTCCCACCCTTGGGGACCCCAAAGACCAAGAAGTGCCCTGGGAGCACCACACCTTAAACCCACATATGGATCCTGAGGGCACAGTGTGGGTGGTAGTAGAGGGGAGAACTGTCATGGTGGGGGCGGCCAAAGTTCAAACTATGGTCCCACTGCCTGGGGGCTGCCCTGAAGGGACAGCCTTCAGCTCAGGCCCTGACCCCTGAGCTCTCCTCCTTGGCCAGGCCAAGTCCTCATTTGGTCACAAGAAGCTGGCAAGAGACCACACAGGGCAGCACAGGCCATGTGGATGGCAAGCACAGGCCCGAGAGGGAGGGGGAAAGGAATTGTGCTTGCTCTGCCCAGGGAAGAGAAGACACCAGGGTCTATGCCATCGCCAGCAGCTAGATGAGATAATGCACAGGGACGCACTTCCTGAAACTCCCCAGTAATTATGAGTGTGATTGCTGTTGATGATGAGCAGGGACTTTAAGAGGGGGACTAAGGGGCTGTCCTGTCTCTCTGGAGGAGCAAAGGAGAAGGAATGATCTTACATTAAAGTCAGCGTGATTCCAGGTGGCCTGAGGGAGAATTGTGACTGCCCATGAGATGAGCTCTTGGTGCACGGACAGGAAGAAAAGGAGGCACTGCCTCAGTGGCCTTGTCCTGAAACCCTAGCACAGCCTCCAACCTCTGGGCCTCTGTTCTCACCTGTCAAATCAGACAAGGTAATGATTATTGATGTGGATTTTGGAATCATACAGAGATTAGTTTGAAGCCACTTTAGACAAATTACTTCTCTGTGCCTTTGTTTCTCTTTCTGTTTAAAACAAAACAAAACAGAACAGAACTGGGCTGGGAGGGCTGCTGGGAAGATCAATTCAGTGGATGCTAGCTTAGAGCCTGGCACTCAGGACAAGCTCCATTAATATCTCTAGTGAGGCTACTATTTTTCTCACGCCTGGGCAGGGATTAGACTGAAAGTGTCTCTTGAGTTCTCTTCACATCTAGAAATCTTTGATTCCATAATCCTGTGATTCGCTGATTTAGATTCGGGAATCTAAGAACTGGGAATGACCTGGCTGCACAGCTCTGCCCCCTGGAGCCTTGGCCCAGCACCTGGACACAGCCTAGCCTGCACTATTTTATTTCCATAAGTGGGCTTCACTTTGCGCATCATGTGCCCTCAGCCTTGTGTGCAGCCTCGTGGCCACAGGTGGCCCTGCCAACCATCTCTGACCTCTGCCCCATACTCTCACCTGGAGTCAGGGCAGCACGAGCCCCTCCAGCTGATTCCTTCCTCACACCTACAGTCCCCTGACAATGTCACATGCTGTGGAAGTTGGCAGGGCCAGAGGGACCACAGATGCCAACACAAACACCATTCCTGTGGAGGAAGAAGAGCCCATGGGGGTTATTTTTAACCTGTTGATCAGAGGCTGCAGCTCTGGCCCTGGGAGGCCTGGGACTGGGGGCTCTGTGGAAGAAGTGAGCTGTCAGGCCTCATGACAACGACTCCTAAGGGCAGTGGACTAAAGGGACCCCAAACTTTATTCCACTTTGATGGAGACTGGGAGAGGGAGACAAGGATCAGGACATGCCCCATCTTGCCCACTGGTTTCAACTGGAGCTGAGCTCAGCCAGGAAGTGCAAGGCTGCCACAAGTCACAGAACATTAAACCTAGAGATGGGTCCTCTCTAGTCCCTGCCTTGTATAGCTAAGGAAACTAAGACTTGAGAGAGGAGGCGCAAGTTCGCATGCTGGTCAGTACCAGCTTCCTGACCCCGTGTCCATTTTGTAGACCGGGAGCCTGACATGAACTTTTTTATTTTTTGGTAGCTGGCCTGTAGAGGGATCAAACCCTGGACCTTGGTGTTACCAGCACCATACTCTAACCAACTGAGACAGGGACATTTCAATAACTCTTCAAAGCCACATCCAGGGTCTCATCTTGCTCTACCCCCCTGCCTGGTGGATCTACCCTTCCTCTGCCCTCTCCCTAGTCTGCCCCACTTCAACGGGCTAAGCCTCTGACAACCCCAAGATGAGGCCCCCAGCCCCTGCTTCACCCTGCAAGGACTTCCAAAGTGCCCAAGCAGTGCCCCCTGGAGGCCAGCAGCAGCAGTGGCCAGCAAGGCGGGCAGCACCACTGTGGCTGGAGGCCCAGAAGAGGACGTGCAGGCCAGGGCGTGCCTGTGTGGGGTGAACAGGACCAAGCTTCTGCCAAGGGCCTGCAGCCGGCTGCTGCTGAGCCTGTGCTCGCCAGAGGGGAGGTGGCGGGCAGACAATGGACCCCATGGCCCAGCCTCCCGGCCTTGGCCCCTAGAACTGGGCAGGCAGCTGCCAGCCAAAGCAGCTGCCTCCACCAGCCCCTCACGTAGCCCACGTCCTGCCTGCTGGGTGGCCCTTATCATGGGGTATGTGGCAGGAGCCCACATGCCCACACTCTACAGTGGGGAGGTGACTGGGGGCCCAGGAGGGATGGAACCAGTGGGAAGTAAGGCTTCCTGTCCCCTCTGCCCCACTCCCAAGGAGGTGCCTGAGCAGCCCTATGTACTCTCCCATTCCCAGAGAGATCTTAGCCCCATCTTGCCAAGTCCCAACTCTCAACTACTCTTCTCCCCTCAGACTGAGGGAATTGGAGGGGTGGGGGAGGAAGAGGCTGACATCTTCATATGAATACTCTGGATCACTAGTTCATGAATACCAATTATTCCTCTTAACAAACTATTATGCCATACCCATTACTGCATGGGGAAATAGAGGCACAGAGAGGTTGAGTAACTTACCTACAACCCTCCAGCTTGTAGGGACAGTCAAGATTCAAACCCAGGCAGGCTGACTCCAGAACTAAACTACTCCCCAACAAAATGCAGCAGGAGTGGGGACAGGACTGGCTGATGCTCGGTCTCCTGCCCACAGGAGTGATGGTTTTGGGGTCTGACAGACATGGGCTCATGGCCTGGAACTGCATGCTCTAGGACAAGGGAAGCCCTTCTCTGGGCCAATGTCCTCCCCTATAAAATGAACACAGCGATGCAGTGAGGAAGTGCAGCAGCAGGTGTCTCACACATGGAAGGTGCTCCATGAATCTACCCCCGCTCACATAGCAGAGCTCAAAGTGTCCTTCTAAGGAATGATTACAATATCCTCTGCTGGCTGATTGAAGCCCACCATCCCAGCCTCCACTCCTTCGACCCAGACATACAGAGCAGCTCCGATCCCTAGCACGCAGACTCTGCTGCAAGCTGCCAGCATGCCCGGGAGCCCCCGGCATGCTCACTCAGCACATACTGTAGCTTAACCCTTGACAAGCAGTGGGTGCTCCCTGTCTTCTCCCCGGGAAGACTGTGAGCACCTGCAGTGGGGCCAGGGGAGGATGGAGCTGGCCTCCCGTGTATGTGCACGCATGCAGTCTGGCCCTACCCAAGGAGCTTTGCACCCTGCTTCCAGTCCCAGTCTGCTACCGGGAGCTGTGTGACCCTGAGCAGGTCCCTTAACCTTGCTGGGCCCATTTCCTCACTTGTCAAATGGAGATGACACTCCCTATCTACATCCAGGCTTGTGAAGAGACATCAAAGCCACATTGGTGACACACCCCTCCCATGAGACTTCTTTAGGATCTCTGCTAGCAGATTAGGACTACAGTGTGTGTATGTGTGTGTGAGCAGGGAAGGGGCCTGACTGGAAGGACACAGGGGACAGACATTAGACATCAGAGAAGGAGGAAAGCAGAGGACGTTCCCCACCATTATGTGGGCGGGAGGCTGCCCAGAGAAGAAAGGCTGAGGAGGCTGAGTCACTGCCCTGTTGATTCTGCTGGGAATCTGCTGCCTTCACAGCCACTGAGAGGGAAGTGATCACAGGAGGGATCACAGGAGATGCTTGCAAGCCTCGAGGAATAGGGAGGTGGCCAAAGAGGTCAAGGAAGGGAGCTGTGCAGACCCTATCTCCAGGAAGTCTAGAGGAAGCAGCCTGAGGAGCGAGACTCAGTCCCGCCTTCAGAGGGACCCCAGCTGATGGGCAGACACAGCTTCTGCCCTCAATGAGCTCCCACTCTGATGGGAGAGACATTCCTTTCTCTCAAGGGAGAGAAAGTGGGTCTGCCTTCAGGAAACTCCCAATCTGATAGGAAGTTGTATTGACTTCTGCCCTAAGGTCAATTACAGTGTGATGGGGAGTCCCAGCCTCTGCTTTCGAGGAGCCTCCAGCCTTGGGGTGTCTATGTCTGATGGAGCGGATGCTTGAGTGAGTGCTGTGCATGAAGCCGGGGCACCCTTCTCGGCTTCCTTCAGCCCCTCCAATCTGATGGGAGAGGCACAGCCCTGCCCGTAGGGAGCTCTTGTCAGATGGGGTATGACATAGTCCCTGCATCAGGCAGCCTCCAAAATGATGGTGGGGACTTAGTTCCTGCCGTCAGATGTGGCCTCTGTCCTCAGGGAGCCATCTGTCTGAGGGTTGTCTGTACCTACGAGCACTCAGGCTTAAGCATACGATGAGAATGTGTGAAGACCCTGTAGCCCTCTCCGGAACCACTCCCCCCCGCCCCCCACCCTCTGATGTGGGGAGAGAACTCCTCACAGTAAGGAGAGAGTCTTTCGTGGTGCCCAGGGCAGGGGGTTTCCCCAGAAGAGCTTCTGGGAGCCTGGAAGATAGAGGGTGGGGGAGACAAAAGTGCCACCACATCTGGTCTGGGGGTGGCTGGGCTCGCTGTCCTGAACAGCTGGGCCGCATCTGGTTTCCAGACGTCCACCTCCCGGTCCGTGATTCAGCCCAGCCTCACGTCTGCGGGAGCCCCGCTTGCTGCCCTGCTCTCCGCACGCATGCGCACGGCGCCAGCTGCGGGGGAGGGGCGGCGGCTGGGGCCGGGGTCAGCAGGAGCCTCTTCTTTTCCTCCCCATGGCCCTCATGTCACCTCTCACGCAGCCAACCTGGGAGGGGGGGGTTCCAGTCCACCTCTTAGTCAGTATGACTCAGTCTCCCCTCACACTCAGGCTTCGCAGGTTCTATGCAGGGGCAGTGAGCAGGCTGGGAGTCAGCAGGGAGGAGGCGGCAGAGCGAGCCAGGAGCCCCAAAGCCCCCCACCCTATTCTGTCCTAGGGAAGAACACCTCCAGGAGAGCAGAGGCTGGGACTGGGGAGGTAAGACAACATGCCAGGCAGGAGGAAGTAGAGAGCACGTGGCATTTCCCCATCAAGTGGGAGTTCCCCCAGGGCAGAGCCGTGTCCCCCTCAGACTGGGGCTCTGGAAGACAGAGCTGTCTCCTCACTCAGACTGTGAATTCCATAAAGACAGGGCTGTATCTATCCCATCAAAGTTGGTCTGAACTGGATCTCCTTTAGCAACAGGTGACTCATCTACCATCTACAACATCATTTGGGGGTTTTCGGGGGATGTGGACTCTACTTCCCAAGAAGCCACCCTCCTGAGAAGGACAATCATACTGACGGGGGCTCCCTCAGTGAGCAGCCTGCTCCCAGTTCACCCACTCACCCCTCTGGGTGGTCCCTCCCACAGCCTAGCCCAGTCTCTCATGTTAAATCACCATGGGTTACTGGGCAGGGTGGACCCACAGGATGTGTGAGCGAGGTTTGTCTCGGCCTGGTGGGGTGGGGGTCCAGCTGAGACAGCAGGTATTTTCTGGGATTATCCCATGGCTAGCTGCCCTCAGCTGAGGGTTCTGTAGGGCCATTTAAGCATGGGCAGTGGACAGACAAGCCTGGGCATCTATGCCTGTGGACTGGGGAAGCCAGGTTAGGTAGGTTCCTGCTTCCATGAGTCCAAATCAGTGCAGGAAGTAGATTCCAACCCCATCAGCTCTTCCTTATCCTATGCTCTAGCCCTCTGAGTAGAGGAGGGAGAGACCTCCTACCCTAACAAGTGACTGGGAAGGGGTGGCCCCACATTAGAATGGATACACTTGGTAGTGAAGGAAGCAAGAAAAAGCTGGACAGGCCTGGGAATCCCTCCCCACTGCCTTAGTCCTCTTTCAATACTAGGAACCGGGCTCCCCCGAGTCTCTACTCCCACTCCTCCCCGTCTCATCTGCCTTCTGTATCTCTTTCAGGGAAATGAAACACAACACCATGCAAAGACCAAAGCTAGAGCAGAAGCAAAGACTTCCAGACCTCCCTGTTCCACTGACAACCCCATCTCCAGGCTGGCCTCACCACCTAGTACTGAGAATTTGGCATCACCATGGCTGAGGGTGCCCTGAGATATCAACTCCAATGTACAGATGTGGAAACTGAAGCCTGTGACTGTTGCAGAGTCAGGACAGATCCTGCCTTGGAGTGACCCAGCTAGGCTTGTGGTCTGCCCCACTCTCCCTGAGTAGGGGAGCCAGACTGGGAGCTCCCTGAGGTCAGGGACTCGTCTCCACCTTCCTGAAAGGTGCTTGCTGGGTGGTGGATTGAATGGGAGCAAGCTAAGTATAGAGCGTAGGCTGGCCCTGGGATGGGGCTCTGTAGCCCCCTCAGCCTGACCAGCTTGGCCCCACGGCTTCACCAACTCTGGGCCCCTTCTTGGCCACAAGCCCCCCTGCTTGATTCCTGGCAGCCCCAGGCTCCCAGTACCTAGTGGCAGGGAGGATGCACAGCTGCCTGTGCATCCAGGCCACAGTGGGCCACCTGGAGAAGACCCCAGAGCCTGGTGCAGAAGTCCTCTCCTCCAGCTGGCAGAAGGGCAGGTGGAAGCCCTTGACCTTGATGTGCTGTCTCTTGACCCTGAGCCCCAGCCTGCTGGCTGCACCAGGCTCAGCTTGGCCACGTTATTCCACATCCAGTGCCTGCTCCCCTCTCACCCCCACCCTGTCATCACTCCTCTTTCAAGTACCGTTCTTGCTCTGGCCAGATGTCTGAGCACAGACTTGTTCCCAAGAAACCCATTCCGTTCCCCATCAATCTCTGCTTATCCTCCCTCTTTCTCTCCCCTTCTCACAGAAGCCATCTCTCCAGGACCACTGGACTAACCACACATTCTGCAGAGCTCTGACCCACCTAGAAGAGCAAGACCCTCCCCAGCCCAGGGAAAGATCTCAGCAGAGGCAGCAGGGAAGGGACAATGACCTAGCTTCCCAGTAGCCTAGCGTTTCTCTGTCTTGCAGGAAGTCTCTCAAATCACTCTCCTATCTGTCCCTATTGACAGCCTACGCTATCCCTCAAGGCAGAAAGTTCATTAAGTCTGCTTCCCATCGTGTGGGTGAGGATGTAGCCTCTCTCTTATCAGACTGGATGCCAAGACTTGCTGCAACTGAGGTTTTCAGCAGAAAGACTTATGATCCAGCCCAACCCGCAAGTCCATACTCTGTAATCTAGAGGGAGGCTCTCACACAGAACCTGCTGGCTTCAATCACTGACCCTACTGTACACACCTTCTTGGTTGGGTAGCTTTTAAAAAAAAAATTTTTTTTTAATCATGGTAAAACACACATAACACAAAATTACTATTTTAACCATTTTTAAGTGTACATTTCAGTGGCATTAAGTGCATTCACATTGCTGTGTAACCATCACCACCATCCATCTCCAAAACCCTATCCATCTTGCAAAACTGAAAACTGTACTCAGTTAACTCCAACTCCCCTTCCTCCCCACCCCTGGCAACTACCATTGTACTTTCTGCTTTATAAAGTTGACTACTCTAGGTACCTCATTAAAGTGGAATCACACAATACATGTCCTTTTGTGACTGGCTGATTTCACCTAGCATAATTGAGATAAGAAGTACTCAGTTCCTGGGCTTGGATTACAGGACATGCCTCTGGGTTACAAGCCATTCCCCAAGGTCTCAGGCCCCTCCTCTAGACCCTCCCCTAGAGGAAAATTACTGTTGCTAGTTAAACCTATTTTCAGCACAAACACGAGGAAATTGAGAACCCAGGGCGTTGGCTTGTGCCAAAGAAGTCTGATTAAATAAATCTGGGTCATTTAAGAACACTGTTTTCCAGAATGAAAATCACAAAGACTTATTACTGTGAAAAAGTTTGCTAGGTATGCTATTATTGCCAATTAATAAGAAAAAAAAGACAACATATCTCCTTTTGCTGAATAAAATAAACCTCTAATTTTGTCTATAAACTGATGTTCAGATCACACATAATTATCTCAGAATCCTTTGGGCTAACATTGAAGATTACAATAACAAAAAGTACTCAATTATGATTTTTAAAAGAATGATGCTTTAAAACTTACTAGTTAGACATTAGAACAGTTATCACATTTTTTTACAGTATCAGATTTGGCAAATTTGCATCAAGGTAATGTGGCAAAAAGTTTCATGTCATGTATGTACCATAACTAACCTATTGCCTATGAGAAGCGTGTAAGATAATGTATATACAGCCATTGTTACAAGTTTATAATAAATTTTTCTATCTTGTTTTATATGTATGTTAAATAACATTCAAAAGAATTTTTTATTGATTGAGAAAAGGATACAAAATGCAAAATCCATAATTTTAAAAACGAAAACTGCCAACTGTACTTATAGTACTTATTATACTGGGTGTCTTTTTTGGGCTTTTAGATAGCTAATGAATGAATACATTAGATACTTTTGGGTTTTAGGTGGAATTTTACATAGCTTGCATTTTAAATCTTTGGTTCTTTGTTGTTTTAATTAACCCATAGCATCATTTTAATACGTGTTATAATACCAACCTCAAAAATGTGTGTATATATATATATGTGTGTGTGTGTGTATATATATATGTGTGTGTGTATATATATATATGTGTGTGTGTGTATATATATATGTGTGTGTGTATGTGTATATATATATATATTCTGGGTTTCTAACAGGCTCTATGGGAGGCTGATACTGCCAGAGGGTATAACTTCTGTTGAGTAGCATCGTCCAAGCAGTGTCCTGCCACCTGCTTTTCCACTTAGTGAATATCAACACACAAAGCTCAACCTCACTCTTTTTAGCTACCACCTACTATTCTGTGTTTGGATGCCCCATAACATATTTAATCAGTGCCCTATTGATGGACTCCACGTTGCTTCCAGTTTTTCAAGTTTGGAAACAAAATCGCAATGAACACACTTGTAACATTTACAACAGTATATCTGACAAATACCTGTATATGGAATCCTTGAGCCAACGGTTTATAAATTAATTCATCTGGTATATATGCCAGTCCTCTTCATGGGTGCAGCTGCCTTTCCACCAACTCTGAGGACACCTGTGCCCACACAGTGAGGAGTTGCCCATGTTAGTCGTTGTCAATCAGATTAGTGAAAAGAGAATCTTCTTGTTCCTTAATTTTGATTTCTTATATTTTGACTGAGAGTGAGCATTTCCACCTGTTAGGCATTAGTATCCCCTTTTCTGTTCATGTGCTTTGCCCATTTTTCTATTTGTTTTTCTTTTCCTTACTGACTTGTAAGAATTCATCTGTCATCTATGTTGAAAATGTTTTTTTCCAGTGTGTTATCTGCCTTCAGATGTTAGGATATTACATTTTAATGTAGCCAATTTACATTTTTCTATTTGTTTTTCTTTTCCTTACTGACTTGTAAGAATTCATCTGTCATCTATGTTAAAAATGTTTTTTTCCAGTGTGTTATCTGCCTTCAGATGTTAGGATATTACATTTTAATGTAGCCAATTTAAAAAAATCTTTCCCTTTGTGATTCCCATGTTTTGTGTCATACTTTCCCCAATCCAAGAATACATACTTTTAGATTTTTTTTAATGTTTTCTTCTAGTAATTTTATGGTTTCCTTTTTTCACTTAAATCTTTGCTCCATCTGGGATTTATTTCAGAATAAGAAATGAAATGGGGAACCAGCTTTTTTTTTTTTATTTTCGTAAACAGCTAGCCAGTTGTCCAATTTGATTGAATAACTCGTCTTTTCTCCTCTGATGTAAAATGTCACTTTATCATATATTCAGTTTCCATTTGTTCACGGGTGTGTGTCTGGACTCTACTCTGTTCCTTTGATCTGTCTGTCTGTTCTTTTGCCAGTACCCAAGTATTTTATTACTGGAGCTTTATATGACATTTTAGTAGCACTAGTCGTCCCTTATAATACCTCTTTTTCAGAATTTTCCAAGCTCTTTTTGCATGTTTATTTCTCCAGATGAACTTTAATATAATTTGTGAAGTTCAAAAGATCTCGTTGTTTTTCACATCTTGTAACAGATGTGATTTTCTAATTTCTCAGCCCACACCCAAATAGAAATGAGTTGAGAAGAATGGGGTGGGCTGGTAACACGATGAGAGCAGAAGTGACAGCTAACAGGAAGGGAGTTGATAAAGTGATGAAGAACTATAAAAACTAGACACAAGAACTATGAAGATGTAGCCATCATGGACTGGGCCCTTAGTGTGGAGCCAAACTAGGCCTCAGATTTTCACTGTGTTATAGCCAGGAGAGTGATGGACACTTGTAACCACAACCCTGAGTCATGAAGACTCACATGTTCTGTAACCTCTGATTAAGAAGGCCGGAAAGTGTGTAATACCCACTAGTGATTCCTATACAAAATATCTCTTTTTAAGGTTTCAGATAATAATATCTGGAAAACTAGTATGAAGTGGTTCATTCTCGAATGATGACATAAATATGACAAGTTACTAGTCTCTCTGTAGTTTTCTCAAAATCCACTTCCAAATTCCAAGCAGCTGCCAGAGCTGGGATTTCAATTCACTTTATCCATGGAAATAGAGCTGAGGGGAATGTCCCCAGCCTTTTGGCCAGTCCAAACACAATAATAATAATAATAAAAAGATTTACCTCTTATGAAGCATCTGCCTCCATAGGAGGCATGTTATACACAGATTATATTTTTATCCTCAACAGCCCCACTAGGTAAATGCTGTACTCCCATTATACCAGAAACTGAGGCCCAGAGACGTCAAACAACTCAGACAAGTTCAAGTTAGTATGTGACAAAGAACCCTAAACCATCTTCACCCCCACATGCCACTGACCAGTCCACTTCAACTCACTCCCACCACCACCAACAGGAGGTCTGAAAGGCAAGCAATCCTATTCTGACATCCCTTTGCAAGGCCCTGCCACCTACCCTGCCCAGTGCCCACACAGTGGGATAGGCCTCATTCCATGCCCATGAATGGCATGCACAGCGGGGAGGGTGGGTGAGGTGCCAACATGGGCCATCTAGAGAGAGAAGAGACAGCCCCCAGGCCACCCACCTGCCAGCCCCAGAGATCAGGGATTCAGGAAGCGGGAAGAGTGCCCCTGGGACTCAGCAGACACCTCCAAGATGAGGGCACTGCTTGCCACAGACTGTCATGGCCTCCCTTCCCTCCCTGGGTTATCCCAGGACACACACTCCGTGTTTGCCATACCATACCTTTGCCAGTGGTGTAGGCAGAGCCCAATCAAGTCTTGGACACCCCGGAGAGTAGCAATGCAGGTGACATACAGAGGGAGGAGATGGCAGGGTGCTGTGTGGATTGACTTCCTCCTGCCCCCCCGTCTCATTGAAGCTAAAATTATGTTCCCCAAAGTTCCACGTATTAGAAACCTGGCGCCCACTGTGACAGTGTTAAGAGGGTGGGAAATCCTATTATAATCACTGAAAAGTAGGGCCTTGAAGAGGTGTTTAAGTCGATGGTTTAACGATAGTGGTGGTCATGGGCTGAGGTGGTAGTTCTAAGGGCCTTAAAAGGAGAGCCCGTGAGGACCTCTCTCTCTCTGCTGTGCCATTTTCTGCCCTGTGAGACCCCTGCATTGCTATAAAGCCAGCACCAAAGAAAACCCTCACCAGATGTGTTCCCTGGACTTTGGACTTCCCAGCTTCTGAAACTAAAAGCAATAAATTTCATTTTCTTATAAATCACCCAGTTCCAGATATTTTGTTGTAACCAACAGAACCCTAATTAACACACAGGGAAAGTCACTCCCTTGGGAGTTCCACATCCCAGAGGAAACAGAGGCCGAAGCACCCCTTTGTTTTTTCTTCCCAGGCCCTTATAAGCAGCTTTATGGGGCCTGCTCAGGATTCACGTAGGAAGAGGTTGGGAGGTTGAGGGCCTCCAGGCTGAGAGCTCCTGGGGCAAAGGTGAGATTATATGGTCATGAATCTAGTCCCCTGGGGACCAGCGTTTTCAGTCCTCTGTGAACCCCCAGACCAGGACCTGGCTGACTGTAGGGTGGTGACCCAGAGCATGACAGAAGGAGCAAATCAATTTCATTCCACTTCTCTGTCATGAAGCATCTACTACGTGCAAAGGACCGTGCTACTGGGGTGGCAGATGAAAAGAGGCCGGGGTAGAGGCAGGGTTCGCTGGCAGAGGGACAATGCGCGGGGAAGGCCTGGCAGCCGGGGCGGAGGCTCACGGCTGAGCATCCCCAACCCCGAAGCGCAGAGAAGCCGCGCGCCCCGGAGCTCGGCGCGCGCACGCGCTCAAGGCCAGCGTCGCACGCGCTCAAGGCCAGCGTCGCACGCGCACG
>NW_007726924.1:82290-98873 GCF_000696425.1 Galeopterus variegatus
ATCGATCTAGGAAAACTCATCAGACCCAACGAATCGATCTAGGAAAACTAATCATCCGGCTCCCGCGCGCGCGCACTTGAAGCCTCCCTTGTGCGTCTCCTCCATTCGCTACGTGCAGAATGGTCCGTCGGCAGCAGCTGCAGCGCCGGGTGGGAGGGGGAGGAGGAGGGGAGGGGGAAGCGGTGCCCAGGTCTGGGGGAGGGGCCGCGGCGGGCCGGCGAGAGTGCTGGGGTAGAGGGTCTGGGCCCCCGGAGCGGGGAGGGCCAGGGGAGAGTCCGGGTGGGCTCAACTCCCCCTACTCCCGCCATTGCTCCTTTCTGAAAGGCCATGTGGCCATCCCCCTGCTCCCTGCCCGGGCGTCCTGGAACTGAGCCAACCAAGAGAGTTTTTCTCCATGTGCGCTCTCCCCAAAACCCAGAACCCAGACCCAAGAAAGAACCACTCCTGCAGCCTCCTTTTCCCGCTTCTCGCCCTAAGAGGTACGGCGCCTCACTCCCCTTCTCTCTCTTTCCCCACCTGGAGGAAAAGGCTTGGACAGGGTGGACACCAGAGCATATTCCCCAGCATGGAAAGGCCAGCATCTCACTATGCACACTCCAACAACGCCATGGAGAGGTTTGGTGGCCCAGAGGAGCAGGCTGCTGCCCAGGACCCTAGGGCCACTTCCAAAGGAGTGAGGGTCAGGAGGAGGAGGTCGGCACGAATTCACCCGTATTAAGAGGCTGTGCCCTATACACCTGTTTGTAAAGGGTTCCACAGGAGTGTAATGGTGAGGTACCACCTAGGGGTGGATCGAATAACCCTCGAGGATCCCAAACAGGCCAGCTCTCGGTCCTGCCAGGATCTTGATGTGGCCCAGATGTCCACAGCAGTCCCTCCCACAGGGTGGGACACCAGCTATTCTATGCAGCACCTCCCAACCCTTCTTCCAGGGTCGGGAGGAAAGCTGGTGACCTCCAGTGTCCCTTCCCCATTTGGGCTGCTGGGAAGGAGCAACTCCCTCAACCTCTTCCTGCCTAGAGCCACCAGAGTTCACCTCCAAGGTGGTCACCTAGGTTCAACGTGTGGTCTTGCCCTCTAGCCCTCTGCTGACAGGTTAAGTCTATATTGCCAGGAAGGAAGGTGTTTCATTATATACACACCAACCAACCCATGAGCCTGTGCTGTGCACAGTGGCTAGACCCAAGGAAGCGGATTCTCTTGTTCCCTCCCTGCTGGCCTCAGTCTTTTGGGCGCCCTCTGCTGGCCACTGGGAAGTACAGGAAAGAACAGAGTCCCCCAGATGTACTCATGGAGGGTCTGGGGAAGGGAACGAGAGGCAGAAAAACGAATGAAAGCCGGGAGCTGAAAGCACAGGCCAGGTTGGCCGCAAACAAGGGAGGCATGATAAAGCCTTCCTGGAGGTGGGGAGTTTTGAGCCAGCTTTACATGGGCCGAGGGGGATAAGCCAACCTGGCAGAGGGGGCTCAAAACACCCCAGGGGTGGCCGTTCCTGTGTGCTGAACCCTGCCCTGTCCTGGATGGCTCACACACCAGCTGGCTCCGATGGTTGCTGTGCCCTGCCAGGGGGCCCTACCTGTCGGTCTCTATTGGAGCGATGGGCTAGGAGGAACAGCCATGATTGGAATCGCTGAAACTTATAGTCACGGTCTAACTCTTGGCTGGGAGAGGTGACCCAGTGAGAGCACTGCACAATTGCAATACAAATCTCTGCCCCACCCCGCTTCACAGATGGCCCAAGCCCAGGTTGTTGGGATGGCAGGGCTCAAGGTGGGGTAGGGGCCTGAGTCACAGCCTGGCATGACCCTGAGAGGCCAACTTGCCCAGAGGTGAGACCCGGGTCAACAACCCATCACCTTGCCTCCTGCGCCAGGTATCCTCCTCATCACGTCTCACACGTGTGGCCAGGGCGAGGCCAGGGCAGCAGGGCCAGGGTGGCTAGTGCTAGAGCCTGTGCCTCAAGGAGAAAAAGAATGAAGGGGCTCTCACTGCCCCAGCAGAAGGAGGGAAGGGATGAGAGAGAAGAGGGAACAGATGGGCCCCAGGCATTTGGAGCTTCTCCTTGTGTGCTGGGTGACGGAGGCAGCTTCTAGGACTGCCCCTCAAGTTGCTTCTGAGGAGGGCCTTCTAGGGTCATCCACAGGCCCTTAGCCTCTGCACAGGCCCTTTGCCCAGGTCTTACCTCCAAAGGTAGCCCCTGTTCCAGCCTTCACAGACCCCACCAGGGCCCAGGGCCCCAGACCCAACCTCAGCTTGCAAACTGCAAACCGGCAAAGTCAGACCTGGACCTGGCTGCCCGGACCACTCCCATGAAGTAAATGATCCTGGTGGCTTCCTCTGTCCCCGCCCTACTTCACTGATTTACTGACTTCCACGTTACTGGCCAGGCCCCCTTCCCCACCCAGCCTGGGCCAAGAGGACTCCCAGGGGCAGGATTGAGGTTCAGGAGGGAGCAGACAGCCAGGCGCTTTAATTGGAGGTGATTAGTTAATTTACTCTGAAAGCAATGGGGGAGGGGAGGAGAGAGGGCTGTGGCCTACCAGGGCTCAAACTCTCAAACTCTGGTAAGTCTCTTTCCTGACCAGAACAGACCTGAGCACACCCACCCACTTAGGAGACCCTCCTGTATTGGCCCCAGGTACAGCAAGGCCCAGAGTGGACTGGGGTGGCTCTACAGAAAAAAAAGCGAGTGCCCTGGGGTGGTGGGAACAGGCTTTTTGAGGTTAGGCAGGTGTGGATTGGCTTGAGAAGGGGATTGGGGAGGGGCAGGGGGCTCTGGGATGGGAACTGGTACCTCTCCTGCCACCTATATTTCCATCCTACCCAGGGTCATTGCTCCTCTTCCAAGTTAGGGGCCCTCCTTTGGTCAGTGGCTTCCCATGGCTGCCCATCCTAAAGGAAACAGGGCCTGAAGGCTGACTGAACTCCCTCATGCTGCAGGAAATCATTCCAATAATGGGGAAAAGGGGCTCCAGAGGACAGAGTCCCTGCCGGGCCCCAGAGGGGCGTGTCGCCGGCCGGTGGCGTGGCGGGGACTCTGGCCGGCAGACTCCCGCGCCGTCCGGAGCAGCTGACCCGCTGGCGGCCGGCCAAGTCGCAGCGGAGCCGGGAGACTGCAACGTGCGGCGCGGCATGTCGCGGGCGCAGCGGCAGGGAAACGTAGGGGCGGGCCGGCGCACCCCTCCCCCCACGCTGGCCCATTCATAAAACCCGCAGGCGCTGCCCGGGCCTGGCAGCCCTGGTCTCCTAATTGCAAACTCATTAAGGAGTTTGCATCTCATTTGCATGGAAATCATTTCCTGGCCCTAAACAAAAACTCCACCCCACCCCCGCACCAGCCCCCTCTGCCCTGTTCTACCAAACCGAAGTCTGGGAGAGAGAGGAGAGGGGGCATACTTCTGGCCCCAGCCCCCTCCCTTGCATCACTACCCCTGTCCCCCTCCCCCTAGGAGTGGGGGAAAGGGTTTGGCAGAGCACCCACCTAGCAGGGAGCCCTGCCTGTGCCCCAGGTGAGCCAGCCCTGCCCCAGTGGGTCCAAGTGTGGGGAGGTGCCCGCCAAGTCATTTGCCCCCCGGCCTGGCCATGCCCAGGGAAGGGAGGAGGCGGTCGGCAGTCGGCTGCAGCAGCTGGTTGTACCTGGCAGGAATAGGGCTGGTGGGTGAGGCTGTTCGTGCCCAGCCTCACGTACGTGTCCTGCCACAGGCCGTGCCCCCACCCCCTCACCCCTCACCCCACAGAACAAGCGCCCAGTGACTGCAGAAACAGACACCCAGTCACGGCACATAAAGGCACCCACACCAGACAAGCCATCATGGCCGCCACCCTGGCAGCCACCCTTGAGGGCAGACAGATGCCTTCACAAGCCATTTTGCCCTTCTCCAGCATGGTCAGGGCTGGGAAGAAGGGGCTTCTCCTGGGACTTCTCTGCGTAAGAGGGCCCATAGAGGACCCCAGATATGGCCTCTTGCCCCTCCTCTTCTGCAACCCATATTTACAGAGGCCCCCAAGTGCTGGGCCCTGCATGAGAACCTGCCCAGGCAAGGGGAGCCCAGGAGCCTCCAACCCGGGGCGGAGTGGGAGATGAAGCCCCTGAGGAAGGACACTTAAGTGCTTCCCAGCCAGGCTCTGTCCTTCCTGTCCTAAGTGTGTGGTGGAGAGAGTGCTCCTCAACTTCTCCAGGATGGGGGGAATATTTTAAGCTATTGGAAATGGAATTCAATTGTCTAAAGTACATGATATCAAATACTACCTGGGACACAATGTCCTGGTTTTATATGTCCTGGGACAGTGTAAAAAGTGATCAAAAAATTTTCAGCATCAGAATCTAAAATAAAAACCTGCTTCTTGTGCAAGTCATCTGGGTCCATCCCAAGACACAGCCCTGCTTATGCTTCCTGTCTGCTGACACTCGCACCTGCTGCACCTGAAGGTTCTCTCTTCCATTGCTAGGGCATAAAGGGGTGGGCAAGGATATTCTGAAACACTGACCACACACCCATCTTGAGTGGCATTTGACTGACTCTACCCTCCCAGCTCCTGGAGCAGTTGAGTTTTAAGTGCCATGTGTGTCCATGGTACAGGGGTGTAGGAGAAAATATTACAGCACCTCTTTATTTTTTATCTCACCCTTTTTTTCAGTTAGTGTGTGTTTTACAAGGTAAACAATATAAAAATATACTCATTACAGGCGCGTGCTCAACAGTTTTTTTTTATTGCTAGGGGCACATGATCAAAAAAACTTCAGCGGAGCAGTCGTGGACAGGGGATGGCTTGCCTTTTCCATCTAAGTATCTGGCCGGGAACATGATTAGCTTACATCCTGGCAGCAAGCAGGGGTCAGGGACAAAGTGTCAAGTGAACAAAGTCCACCCCTAGAACTGACAGATGAGGAAACTGAGATAACTCTGGGGTGGGGCGATTGCTCGGAGGAGGACATTGGCTGGTAGAGAGAATCTCTCATTGTTGCCATGCACAACACCAGCACCCACTCAAACCCCTCTTCCACCCACCCACCCCAGTGAACACAGCTCCCTCCTCTGCCTGCCTGCTGTCTGAGATTCTTACTGGCTCCTGATTAGCAGAGCCAGACAAGGTTGCTGCCTGCTACATCTCTCCCACCCTGGCAAGAAGCCCATTGCAGGCTTCATATTCTAGAACTCTCCCGAAGTCAATCTGGTGTAGGAAAAAGAATTTAGGCTCCAAACAGGCCTCAGTCCTCATCCAGCTGGGTGACCTTGGACACAACACGTAACTGGTATGAACCTCAATTTTCTAATCTGTAACATGGGACTAATAATCATACTTAACTATGAAGGGTTGTTGTGGATATTGAGTGGCCTGCTATGTGTAGAGGGTCTGGCACATGAGCAGGTGTTCAGTAAGATTCTTACCCCTTTGTGTGCAGCAGGTGCCCGCCCCATAAAGAACCTGTTGAATTTTGATTTGACATCAACATGGGAGGGAGAATTCTGAAGGGAGACAATGAGCCTTTACAGAGCACCTTCCTGCAGAAATTAAGCAGCCACTCCAGCAGCCTCAGGCCCTCTCCAAGTTCACCTCCTCCCTGTGGGGTGTCCTCCCCTTTTCTCCACCCAGTTCCTTTCCCTCTTTCTGTGCCACCTTCACTTCAAGCATGAGCTGAGGGTGACACCTGGTGGTCATTCCTGTAGCTGCAGGAGACTGACCAGTGACACCCCCATCTGGAAAGGCATGAGGTCAGGTGCATGAAAGAGCCACTTTTTTCAACACTTTTCCTGTACCTCTCAGGGTCCCGGAGAGCTTCTGGGACTGCCACTTCCCACTCCACCCTCCGAAGCTGAAGCCCCAAAGGCTTCACCTTCCTGATGCGTGGGGATGATCAAGGAGGCTTCTGCCCAGACCCTGCAGCTCCAGCCTTGGCCCCAGGAAGAAAGCAGGACAGTGGCCACCCATCCCCCAAGTGGTACCAGATGCCTTATAGGCATCATCTCATTCAGTATGACCAGGGCCTATTATTGTCACAAAGAGGAAACCAAGACACAGCAACTTTAAGCAATTTGGCAAG
Source organism: Galeopterus variegatus (assembly GCF_000696425.1). NCBI lineage: Eukaryota > Metazoa > Chordata > Mammalia > Dermoptera > Cynocephalidae > Galeopterus > Galeopterus variegatus. The sequence goes on from NW_007726924.1 coordinate 88,334, forward strand.
GGTCACACAGCTCCTCAGTGTCCAAATGATGAAATGAATACAGGAGACACTTAACAGGACAGCAGACAAGCCTCCAAGGGACAGAGGAGGTGAAGAGGAAGCAGTCTGCCACAGGATCAGAAGCCCCAAGTTTCAACCCAGCCTTGCCCCGGCTAGTGGGGTGACCTGCATCAAGGGCCTTCTGTTCACCGTGCCTCAGTCTGCTTGACTGCAACATGGGGCACCGGATAGAGCAGTGATTCTCAGACTAGCTGTACAAAGGAATCACCTGAGGAGAACTTTTTAAATGCCCATGCTTGCCCAGCCCTGACTGAAAAAGTCAAAATCAGTAGGGGTGGGGCTGAGACATAGGTAATTTTAAAAATCTTTCCAGGTGATTCCTATATGTAGCTAGGGTTGAGAACAGGGCCTCTGGGAGTTTCCCATCCTTAGACTTCCCTGCCCTTCAGAGGTAGGCTTCCCACAGCTACCTGCTGTCCTGAGGGCTCTCCAGAGAAATCTTAACTTGTCCACCCAGACCCCCAGGACAAGCTGTCTCCCCACCCTCACAGGCCCCCAGAGAACACTGGCCCACCAGCCCTTCCCAGAGAGGCCACAGCAGGCTTTAGCCTCCTGCGTCTGACCCCAGGCCTGGCCTCTGGGCTGGGGGAGGGAAGGACACAGGGAGCTTAACCCCAACAGGATGAAGGCGCCATAATTAGGGTCAGGCGGTTGGCTCAGCCTGCGGAAATCCCCAGCTTAGTAGGGATGGGGGTAGTGCTGAAGCCTGGGAGAAGGGGTCAGGGCAGAAGTGAGGGGGCAGGGGAACCCAGGCACATGGAGACCCTGGGGCCTCAGCCCTAGCTACCTACTAAGAGGGCCCACTAGGGACCCCTCAACACAGTTCACACCTTCCCTGGAGCTGCTGACCCCCCAGGGAGGGAGGAAAGGGCTGACCAGCCCCCCAAGCCCAGAGCCCTGCAACTCTCTCAGGCTGGGGTGCGCCAGGATCATCCCTCTACCCCAGCCTTTGGCGGGAGGAGGGCACCAGTGGGAAAGGACTACGTGAGCATTCCCAGGGCGACCCAGGCTTCTCTCCTGCCTGTAATCCTCAGACCTTGACTGAGGGATCACTTTGCACTGTGGAATGTGACACTGAAAGGACAAAATATAGCAGGGGAGGGGGCAGACGCCAGGGAGAGAACTTTGCTGGAGGAGTACTTTCTAGCCCCCAAAAGGCTCTCCAGGATGTGGCAGCTGCAAAGAGAGAAGCCCCTGGTCCCCATTGCTCCCCAAGCCTGTCATCTGGGCTCACCACAGGGCACAAGGTCTCAGGCTGGGCTGACCAAGTATCTCCCAGCGGATCCATACCCAGAATCCTAATGCAGAGGGGCCTGGATGATCCCCTTTGCTAACCACTCATTTTGCTTAGGTGAGCCAGCAAGAACTGAAACCTGCAGCCTCAGGAGTTCCACGCACACCTGGGCTGGAGTTCCTCTGCTCCCATAGCAGAGTACCCCTCCCCCTTGCCCTCCAGGGTCATGGGTTTGACATGGCAGGGTAAGCAGAGGGCAGATGCATACTAGTCACCACGAGCCTGTGATGGTTGGGACCAAGGGCCAGCCCAGTGGCTCCCACATTAAGAATCAACACCAGTTCCTCCAGGAAGCCTTCCAGGCTGACACACAAAGAGCTGGCAGTATTCCAACTCCCGACCCCCCAACCAGCCTTGGCCTCCCAAAGGATGTTTTCTTCTCCCCTGGTCCTTAATGGACCTCCCTTCTCCTGGCTATGGGCTGTCCCCACACCTCAACTCAGGGACCCCTGCAGGCAGGACCATGTGGAACACAGAGGTACTATGCCCAACCCAGCACCAACTGCAGGAAGGCTTGGGAATGAGGAGGCACTCTTGCAAAGAGGGCAGAACTTGGCTCAAGCCACGGAGCCTGGAAAGGACCTTCAGTAGGAAGTCACCTCAAAGGTCATCCAGTCTAGCCCCTCATGACCTCCCAGTTGGGGGGCAGCCAACATCTGCCTCAACACCGCAGAGATGGGAGTCTCTTCATGTTTTCAGTCATTCATCCAATGAACCTTGCCCAACCATCTTCTACATCTCTGAGGCTGAGGCAACCCAATCCATTTTCAAGGGCACAGGCTAATATCAATTAGAGTCCAGGGCCATTGATTGCCCCTCCCAGGCTAGTATGGCTCTAAGTGGAAGTAAAACATGCTGAACAGCAACAACCTCCCATGTTTATGTTGCACTGTGGCATTTGCACATGTTTTGCACACCTGGGGTTCATACCAGACCCTTTGCCACCACCTCTGGCAGTGCTGACCCTCCCTGACAGATGGGAAGCTAAGGCCCAGCAGGTGAAAGGCCTTGCAGCAGGAGTGAGGCAGAGCCAGGACCCAGCTTGGCAGCTGCACTCCCAGCCCAGCGTTCACTTTACACACTCTCTCCTAGCCTCCACCAGTTCAGATCTCATATGGAAGTTAGGATTTACCCAGGGGAAAAGAAAAAGTGATTTTGGCCCCTAATTATAAAAATAACAGTGAAGGTAGATCAGAGGCCTGCTGGGTCCCAGCACAGTGCTGAGTTTGTTAAGTGCATGGGGGTCAAGTGTTGAGCACAGAACCCCACCCCTCCTTTCAGCAGGCCCACAATGCCCCAGGCTACTGGACACACACACGCACATACACCTGGGTGGCATGAGGCTCTGCACATCCCAGGAGACAGAGTGTCCCAGCCTCTTCACTCCCCTCTGATAACCCAGGGCTTCAGCAGGACAGGCACGTCCCCTTCAGGCTGGCCACATAGGGTACATGCCAGGCCAGCTGTTGGGCCCCAGGACTACTGGGCCCTAGAGGGTGGTCTGCTCCATGGCTAACCCTGCTCAACCTCAAGGCACGTCCCCTTCAGGCTGGCCACATAGGGTACATGCCAGGCCAGCTGTTGGGCCCCAGGGCCCCAGGACTACTGGGCCCTAGAGGGTGGTCTGCTCCATGGCTAACCCTGCTCAACCTCAAGAAGGGGGTGACTCCCTGGGATGTGAGGCCCGGATCCCCTACCAAAGCCCCTCCTCAGAGCCAGTGTTCACTGCAGGGTAGGATTCAATGAGGATCCTTGGGGATCCCCCCATCTTTGTGTGGGCACTGAGCCCCTGCTGGAGTCCTGGGGAGATTGGGCGTACTCCAAGGAGATGCAGAGAAACCAAGACACACTCAAGAAGAGCTGATATGGTTCCAGCAGGCAAGGGGGTGGCAGGAGGATGGCAAAGGGGAAAGTAGGAGTGAATCTGGGAAAGGTGGAAGTGTCTGTGGGAGAATCAAGAGGTCTGGAGAGGGCTTGGCCAGAGAATGGTCACAGGGTAGCTAGAACTTAAAAAAGGGAAGACCCATGGGCATGGAAGGAGGAGATTAGGAAACAAACTCTGGAACAGTCAGAGCTGGGTTTGGATCCTTACTCTGCCACTTAAAAGCTGGGTGACCTTCTACATGTGGCTTACCATCTCTGAGCCCCTCAGTGTCATCTGTAAAATCGGGTAATAATAGTACCCAGCTTACAGACTTGTGAGAAGTAAATGAGGTCCCCATAGCTGGGTGACCTTCTACATGTGGCTTACCATCTCTGAGCCCCTCAGTGTCATCTGTAAAATTGGGTAATAATAGTACCCAGCTTACAGACTTGTGAGAAGTAAATGAGGTCCCCATTGTGGAATGCTAAGTGTAGTGTCTGCACACAGGACCAGCTCAATTCACAGTAGTCGTTCTCAGAAAAGTACAAAATGGCTCTAATAGCAAACCCTGAAAAATGAGTCACAGCCTGTCCTGGGGGCTGTTAGAAAGGGGGTTTACATTGCTGAGAGGCAGCAGAAGGTCTGGGGCCAGGGACCCATGGCAGCATCTGTCCTTATCACCCTTGTCCCTTGAAGAGTATGACAGACTGGAGAAGAGGGAAAGACAGCCACTGCTGCCATGCTGGCATCTTTCTAGGGGATTCTGGAGGGTCCTGGAAGAACTTCTCTCTACCCCACACCTTCATCATTCATATGAGGGGTCCAAGGCCCAGAGAGGAGAAGATACTTGCCCAAGGTCAGTCAGAGAGACCCACCAACGGTAAATGACCCAGAGGAGTAGGGACAAGGCTCTGGGGCATTGCCATCCTGCTCTGGCTTGTCCCTCCCCCATGCCTGGGCCCCATGTAAGAGAAAGTTCCTGTGCAGGCTGTACCCTGTCCCAGATGCTTGGCATTTACCAAAAGGGCAGAGACAGTGAGAAGAGCCTCCCCTGTGCCATCCACTCATGAAGAAGCTGGACAGCCAGCAGGAGGGAGAGGAGAGGAGAGGAGTCAGATTTCAAAGTGCCCTAAGATGACAGAATGACGGCGGATGCTTGCCGTATCAAACCCAACTTAGAAATAATATTTAGACTAGACGATACACAGAATGTCTGCAGAGCAACAAGAGGACAGCAACCCTACCCCAAAAACGGACAAGAGAGATTAACAGGCAACTAAAGGAAACAAGCACAAGAAGAGATGCTGAAGATCACAGATATCACTTTACCTCTGGTAGATGTGCAAAAATGCGAAGGCTGGATAAAGGCCAGTGTTGGCAGGGATGTGGGAGCCACAGGAGCCCTTGCTCTGCAGATGAAGGGTGGGCTGGGAAGCCACTGTGGTGAACCAAAGTTGGCCTCGCTTAGTCAAATTAAGTACACATGTGCCCTGTATCCCAGCAACTCCACTCATGATTACGTCCCAGGAATCAGCCCGGTCCCTCCAGGCACATTAAGAAGTCATGGCCACTTGTTCACAGTGGGAGGCAGGCAGGGAAATCTGTGGCTGCTCATCAGGAGTCGATGCAGCAGTTTGAAGCAACGAGGCTAGATTTTCTGAACAGTGCTGAGTGAATGAGATCTACAATGACATTTACCAAAGTGAAAAGAAAATACATGTTTACAAAACAGCAATACCCTTTTGCAGGAACCATACAAACAGAAAGGTATCAAATACCACAAGGGGACACGGGAAGGGTGTGGGGAAGGGCGTGCAAAGGAACAAGCACAAACAAGACAAGAAAGGCCAGGGGGGCCAGTGAGTGATACTCAGAGACCTGAGTAAGATTAACTCTACACCCCAGGTGCCCAAGGCCCTCAGCACTGTCCCAAGTGGGCCCTAGAAGGTGACCTGTTCCAAGGCTGACCCTGCCTCACCCATCAGGGTCAGAGCTGGGCCTGACCTCAGAGGTGGCCTGTCCTGCTGCTGTCCATGGGCAGAGGAGTGTCTCGGCCAAAATCAAATTGCTGCACACACAGAGCCCCACCTGGGCTTGGGCTCCTTTTAGGCTCTGGAAATGGAAGAGGAAGGAACCTCAGCCCCAGAGCAACGGTGCTGTCCTGAGCTGAATGCCAGGAAGAAATGGGGAGCAAGTCCTGGCCTTTACAAAAGTGCCTATAATTAAGGCAGTTTTGGTTATCGTTGTTTTCTTTAAGGAGAGTCATTATCTTTAGACACATTCCAAAATATGTGTGAAATGATAGGTGTCCTTCAAAATAACCTAGGGGTAGGGTAGGGAAGGGGGTGCTGGCAGATGGTTGAAACCAGATTGGCCATATGAACAGACTAGCCCCCGACTTCAGGGAGCCCTCACCCAGTCTGATAGGGGAGACACAGTCCTCTGCCCTCTGTGTGGCTAAGGCCTCCCTGTTTCTTCTCAGCCTGTCCCCGCTGGCCAGGGGCCACATTGTGGGACACAGGCGTGGCCCCGGCACCACAAACTAATTCTTGGACCTGACCCTCATCACTAAGGTCATGGGTCAGGTGCTGGAACCACACCTAAGCAGACCTGGTTCTGGTTCCAGTTCCACCTTGCACGTGGTCCTTGGCTGCTCACTTTAACAGCACCTGCCTGGAACAGAAGAAACATCCAGTGAGTCCTGGGCCATCATCAGTGGGGAGAAGTCCCTGCTGGCCCAGCCTCTCCTGGACCAAGTCTCTCTGCTTATTGTGTCTACTCTTGCTGCCTCTGCCTTCACATCTATATGAGGACTGGAATCACCAGGTGAATTTGAGGATTAAATGAGGCAGTGTTTTGTAAGTGCCCATACAAAGTTTCCAGGACCAGGGGAGGGAGCTGGCCAAGGTCACACAGCCAGGCTGTGGCAGAGCCGGGTTATTCACAGCTGCAAGACACCATGCCAACTGCCACCCCCTCCACCAAGAGGCCTGCAGGCTGGTGGACAGAGTGTCCTGGTTCAGAGTCCTGGGTGGTGTCACCAAGACCCTCCCCTCCAGCCCCCCATCCATTTCCAGAGCCCCCACCTCACGGGGGTACCAGGAACCCTGTGTGGGCGAGATTCAAGCCAGGAAGGGGAAGGCTGAGGAAAGAGGGAAGCAGAAGTCTTTATCCTGCCCTCCAGGAACACAGAGAGGTCCAGGGACATCTGTCTGAAAGATGTTCCCAGATTTGGGGGCTCTATCATGGGCCTGCTAGTTGACTCCTAAGTCAGAAGTCTTAGCCTTGCCTGGCCTCTCCTTTCAGAACAACAACAACAACAACAACAACAATAATAGTAACAATAGTAGTCAACGTCTGTATAGGTCTTGCTATGTACAAGGCAGGGTTCTATCTGCTTTGTGTATATCTCACTTAATTCTCACAACAATCCTAAGGAACCAATGTTGTTATTGTCCCCATTTTACAGACGGGAAAACTAAAGCACAAAGAGGTTAAGAAACTTTCCCAAAGTCGCTCAGCTCGCACATGGCAGAACTAGGATTTGGTCCCAGGTAGTCTGCTTTGAGTCTGTGCTCTTAACCACCCTGACACACTCTCAGACAGCAATGGCCTGGCTTTTCCTAAGGCAGTACTTCTGATTTCCCTGTGGTCTGGTGGTTGTTGATGTGAGGGGGGCATCGTTCACAAAGGGGAATGGACAATGGCCATGTCTCCTTCCCCTGTGGGAGCCTGGGGCACCCACCCACTCCCCGTCTATCCCTGGGAGTTCAGATGAGGAGACCAGGCACGGCACCTGTTTACATCCGGGATGGGATCTTCACCCCAGGATGGGCAGTGCTGGCACCTGGTTGGTACCTCTACCCATCTCTCTTGCTCTGGAGAGCAGAATGGAAGGTGAGTGGGGAGTGACAGTATCAGAGGGATGGGTTCAAATTCACTTTTTTCTTCTTCTTAATTTAAATCATTTGCAGAAATTAACCAAGATCAGTAACAAATTACTCATGAAACACCCTCACAACCAGTCACAGCAAGACCCTGGAGAATTTTTATCCTGGATTGAATGGAAGCAGCTGGGGCATTCCCCCTCCCCCTTGAAACGTGTCCCTCAGAAGAGGCGTGTAGCACAGTGGTCTCAGGGTGGGTGCTGCACTTCCAAGCTATGCAACCCTGGACTGCATATTAGTTAACCTCTCTGGGCCTCAGTTTTCTTATCTGTAAAGCAGAGATGATAGTAGCCTCCCCTCACAGAGCTGTTACAAGGTTAAAATGAAGTGATGTATGTAAGGCATTCAACCTAGGGCCTGGCACATAGTGGTGTCCAAAATGGCTATTAGCATTACTGCTGCCATTAGGAGCACCCCAACCAAGCTGTAAGCTCCTTTGGGGAGGGAACTGCATCTTATTTATCTTTGTCTATCTCTGCATTTTCCCCAGGCTCAGCGCACAGTAGGTGCTCCGTGTCTTAGGTTCCCCAGAAGCAGCTCCGTAGATTAGGATTCTCAGTCAGGTGATATGGGAGTGCTCCCGGGGAAACTGGAAAGGGATTATCAGGGGAAGCAGGACAGGAGAGGAAGAGGCCAACAAAGGTGCAATTTCGGGCAAAGTTCTGCAGAGGATGGCTTCAGCCTGGTCCTATAGGGGAACTCTGAAGTGTAAGTTACATCTCAGGGTTGTCTCCACCCCAGGCAAGGGACCTGGGAGCTCACCCTCCTTACCCCCATCATTGGCTAAGGTCCACCATGGGGTAGGGAGAGGATAAACACCCAGGCACTTTCTGCTATGCTCCAGTAGCAGAGGGCAGTGCCAAGAGAGAGCACCCAGAAGGGAAGGCACCTGGGGCCAGGGAGGGCACATGGAAATGGAAAGGGGCTGTGAGGGGATCTGCTTCCCTCTAATAAATGTCAGCCCAGCCTCTGTAGGGTCACAGCCCCCGATGGGATCCAGGGTGGCTGAGGCAGAGGGTAGGGACTGCCAGGCAGAGGGGAACGGCTCTAACTTACAGGGCAGAGTCCCAGCTGATCAGAGCCAGAAGGGTCTCCTGAGCGACCAGCCTCCCTACTAGCTGACAAGGGCAGGCCTGGGACCGCCGGAATTAATCCTGAGAGCCCCTGCTATGTCCTTGGCACGGATGATAAGTTTTTCACATGATTTGCTCATTTAATCCTCACAACAACCCTATGCAGTATCTCAATTTAGAAATGAGAAAATTGAGGCTTAGAGCAGGTGAGGAACCTGCTTGAGGACCCCCAAAGAGTTAAGGGCAAAGATAATCAACATCATTACTCACTGGGGAAATGCAAATTAAAACCACAATGAGATACCATTTCACACCCACTAGGATGGCTGTAAGAAAAAATAAACTTTTAAAAATGGAAAATAAGTGTTGGCAACCATGTAGAGAAATTGGACCTTCCATACAGTGCTGGTGGGAATGTGAAACAGTGCAGCTTCTATTGAAGTTTGGTGGTTCCACAACAAGTTAAACATAGAATTACCATATGACCTCGTACTTCCACGCCTAGTGTACACCCAAGAAACTGACACAAGTGTTCGGACAAAAACTTGCACAAGAATGTTCATAGCAGCACTACTCACAATAGCCAAAAAGTGGAAACAAGCCAGATGTCCACCAACGGATGAAAGGATAAACAAAATGTGGTATATCCATACCATGGACTATTACTCAGCCATAAAAGGAGGGAGGTGAAAATACATGCCACAACATGATGAACCTTGAGAGCATCACACTAAGTAAAAGAAGCCAGACACAAAAGGCCACCTAGTGTATGATTCTACCTATATGCAATGTCTGAAATAGGCAAAGTCAAAGAGATGGGATGCAGATTAGTTGTCTCCAAGGGCTGGGAGCGGGTAGAATGGGAAGTGATTGCTTACTGAGTACTGGAACTGTACAGTAGTGATAGTTGCACACCATTGTGAATGTCCTAAATGTCACTGAATTGTGCACATTGAAATGGTTAAAATGGCAAATTTGGGCCGACCCCGTGGCTCACTCGGGAGAGTGCAGTGCTGGTAGTGCTGAGGCAGCGGGGTCGGTTCCTATATAGGGATGGCCGGTGCGCTCACTGGCTGAGTGTGGTGCAGACCACACCGTGCTGAGGGTTGCGATCCCCTTACTGGTCAAAAAAAAGGCAAATTTTGTGTGTATTTTACCACGATTTTTTTTAAAGTTTAAAAAAAGGTGGGTTAAAGGCAGAGCCTGGACCAGACCAGTTCCTGACCCTCCCCTCCGAAGGCCTGGGAGCTGCCAACACAGAGTTAGCCACAGTGTTTTGGGATGGACAGAACAAATCAAAAATAAGTCTGGGGGACGCTATGCTCACAAGGAGACAGGACTCAAGTTGTTTTTAAACACTTTTTTGCCTTGACCTGCTGGAGAAATAAAAGCTCTGGCCTTGAGTTCACACAGACCTGAGTGTGAATGCTAGCTCCACCACCTGCCACGTGGCCTTGGGCATACCACTGTGCCTTTCTGGGCCTCCGTTGTCTCTTCTGTAAAATGGAGACAAGTGGCAGCTCTACGTGTTGCTTGCTGGGAGAATGAAATGAGTTAACTTGTGGAAAAGCCAGAGCACAGGACCTGCCACACAGTTAAGGGCTCAGCAAGGGGCAGTTTCCTTCCTCCCTTTCCTTCTTTCTCCCACACATGCCCTTGACATTTATCTCAACCAGATTTCACCTGTATGAATGCCTTCCCGGGAGGCTGTGCGCACACAGTGGCACTTGTCCAGGTTTCCTGATGGACCCTGCCCGTGAGACATTTGCACTTTCAAAGAGAAAACTAGTTGATCCACGGGAAGCCTAAGTAATACAGGAGACTGAAGAATTTCTGGACTCATCCAGGAAATATTTGGATGGGAGAACACTTCCTTTTCCCTCCAATCACACCACTTAGGCAAGTACCTGCTTCAACACCGTTTTTCTACGCAGGCACACACCTGCGTGCACACACACACACACACACACACAGTCAGACACACACACGTCCAAACCCCTAACCCAACAATTCCCAAGAGATGGTCTTTGGCCATGTTCTCCCCCATCCACAGCTCAAAATGTCAGCGTAAGAATGCCAATCAGCCTTTCTAGGGAAGGACTAACTATTCTTCATTTTCTATTTTTTTGATATTAAAATGCTCATTTTTTAGGGTGTAATAATAGGAAATTAATTTTTAAATTATCCTTATGTCCTTACTTAGCAAAATAAGGTGCCAGCAACCCTTATATCAGTTCCCCAAATGACCTTTTGAAGTTTTATTGATAAAGCCTCAAACCTGTCCCGCCCCATCTCCTTCCTC
>NW_007726924.1:98883-100444 GCF_000696425.1 Galeopterus variegatus
CAGTTCCCCAAATGACCTTTTGAAGTTTTATTGATAAAGCCTCAAACCTGTCCCGCCCCATCTCCTTCCTCCAGCAGGGGTGAGCCCAGCCCCACTTACTCAGTGGGTAGGAGGAGGGCAGGGAGCCTTGGGGTCCTTCCCTGCCAGTCACTCTCTCTAGCCCCTCCCCGTTGTTCCCACATAGCAGACAGGCATAGTACCCCCTCCTCCCAGGAATCTCTGACTCCAGGCTGGGTACTGCAGCCTCACAGGCCAGCCTCTACATGAATGATGGGTCCCTATGTCCCAGTGCCAGAAGAGGTGGGTGACATGGAGCCATCATACTCCCTCATATACCCGACCTCTGGGTCGGCTTAAGAAAGGACAGTTCATGTTCAGAGAGCAATTTTCCTCTGAACCAAATGGGGCTTTATTAGACTGTGTAGACCCCACTCAGTCTGGGCAACTCCTAGCACAAGCTGCTCGCTATGAGGGCCTGTGGGCATCACTGCGCCCTCCTGGCCCTCTCCAAGTCTCTCTGTCTGACCAGACAATCCCAGGTACTGTCCCACCACCACCCAGGGTGATGGCCAAGGCCTTTAATACTGTAGCCATGAATATATACCCAAATTTCCCATTTAAAATCCTGTCTTGGGCTTGGAAGCAAAGTAAGTGGCAGAGACATAGGGCCCGCTCCCTGGGCACTCCCACCCCAGGTGATGTCAGGCTCAGCGCAACATGCATTAGAAACCATCAGGAGACCACGGGGGCTGTGAAGGGAAAAAGGAAGGGAGGGCAAGGACAGGCAAGCAAGCAGCAAAATGGATGAGGGGCCCACTGTGGGCTAGGAACAGTGCTTGGTGCCAGGAGTGAATGAGACACAGCTCCCTGCCCTGGAGAGGCTCAAGGGGAGCAGGCATGACCCACGGAAGAGGAGAGGTCACAACTAATACTTATCAAGTCTGTTCATCTCCCATAATCCCAGAGAAAAGAGCCCCATCCTCACGGAGCTGACAACTAAGCCAAAAAGTAGGAAGACTGCAGATTGGAATAAACCCTAGAAGAAAATAAACAGAAAGTGAGACAAAGCAGAACGGGACCAGCAAGTGAGAGATGGGGGTCGCAGAGGGCCTCTCTGATGAGGTGACCATGGAAATGAGATGGAGGATAAGGGAGAGAGTTCCAAGCACAGAACAGCAGCTGTAAAGGCCAGGAAGCAAGACAGGACTCAACGTGCTGAGGAACAGCAGGGAGGCTGACATGGCTGGAGCGTGGTGAGCAATGGCACAGAGGAAGGAGGCAGCTCAGGCAATTCTTGCAGGCCGTGGTAAGGACTCTGGATTGTGTGAAAAGAGCTTCATCCCCATTTAGTAGATGAGAAAACCGATGCTCATAGGGGTTAACTAACTTGCCCAAGGTCACAAAGCTGGTGAGTAGCCAAGCTGAGTTTCTACCACACGGTCTGAAGACAAAGCCCACACATTTTCTTTTCTCTACCCACACTTGCCATGGTTTGAATGGGTCCCCCAGAAAGCATGTGTTGGAAACTTAATCCCCAATGCATCAGCATTGGGAGGTGGGG
>NW_007726924.1:101149-103087 GCF_000696425.1 Galeopterus variegatus
CTCTCTCTCTCTCCCCCTTTCTCTCTCTCTCTCCCTCTCTCTCCTCCATCATTTTTTCAGGCAGCAAGAAGGCCCTCACTGGATGAGAGCCCTTCAACCTTGGACTTCCCAGCTCCAGAACTGTGAGAAATAAATGTCTTTTCTTTATAAATGACCAAGTCCACGGTATTCTGTTATAGCAACACAAAACAACACTGAATAGGCACTGGCTGGCTATACCAAAATGTGATACTGACAAGTGATTGATGACAACTGGTTTGACAACAGGAGCCTGGGGGTGGCCAATTTGCCAGGGAAGTCTTTGCTCACAACTGAACTGGGCCTTTAAGGATGAGGAGGGTCTTACCAGGTGGAAAAGTGGGGAGGAAGGGTGTTCAAAGCAGTGAGGATAGCTTGAGCAAAGGCCTGTTTGGGAGCTGAGAGGCAATGGAGTTGCTGAGACAGTGTGAGAAGGCAGGTCGGGCCAGATCATAAGAGAGCCTGAACGCCCATCAAGGATGTCTAGATTGACTCCATAGGCAATGAGACAGGGAAGGCTCTTGAATAGGCTGAGCTGTTCTGTGCTTTAGAAAGATGACCGTGGTGCAGGAGTACAGAGAGGCTGGGGATGGGGGAAGCGGCAGTAAAATAAATGAGGGGACAGAGTCCGGTGAAAAGAGAGAAGGAAGAAGGAGGAAAGTGGTGAGTGGGCTGTAGAAGGAGGTGAGGCAGGGCAGGGCCCTCAAACCCCAGAGGTAACCAGGAATTCCAGCTCCCACCTGGACTGGAGTGATTTATCCTGATGACACCTAACCTCGACACCCTGGCTGAGGGATATTTGGGAGAACAGAGGAGCTCAGGTATCAATAGGGAAGCCTTTTTTGCAGACCCCAAGAATGGGATGTCCCCAGACCTGGCCCCACCCTGCTTTACTCCAACCCCCTCCCCAGGCCAAAATCCCCAGGGTTTTCTGTTCATGCCCCCAGGCCACCAGGCCCATCATCCTGCTACACAGCCCCCAGCCGCCATTCTCTGTGGGGTATAAAGACCAGAGTGTCAGCTTCACAGGGGTTGGGCGACCCTCTCAGTAGAGCAGCTAACACACAGTCCTCACTTTGAAAGGGGCCCTATTTTAAGTGCTTTATTTTTACTTACTTCATCCCTACAAGGTAGGTATTGTTGGTTCCAAGGAGGAGAAACTAAGGCACAAGGGACTTGTCCAAGGGGTTTGAACCCCAGCAGTCTGGTGCCAGGGTCTATACTTGTAGACTCTCCTCTGTGCTGTTTCTTAAATCAGTCATTGCTGTCTCTGGACTCTACCCGCTCTCTCTCCTCTCTCCTCTTTGCCTTCATGATGGCCCTGCCAGATACTCCATTTCCTGCCAGGAAGGAGGCCTGCATGTCTTAAATCAGTCATTGCTGTCTCTGGACTCTACCCGCTCTCTCTCCTCTCTCTTCTTTGCCTTCATGATGGCCCTGCCAGATACTCCATTTCCTGCCAGGAAGGAGGCCTGCATGTGAGAATTTGGCATCTGAACCTCAGCCACTCCCTCCTCAGGAACTACCTGCCTGCCACAGCCAGCCCTGACATCAGATGGCCCCTCTGGGGAGGCAGGCAAGTCTATCTGAACCCTCCCCAACCCCTGCACCAGAGACAGCTGCCAGCCCCAAAAGCCAGGCCCACAGCACACTGCGCCTGGCCCCCACCCAACCCCAGTCAGCTCTCACCCTCACCTCTGCCTGGGGCCCAGTCCAGGCAGCCCCTGCCCAGGATGTCCTGGTGCCAAGGTCACACGCCAGCTCAGGAACCAGGGCAGCTGAGAGCCCCTGTGCCCACTAGATGGCGCAATGTGCACAAAAATGTGGGTTGGCCACTCAGCCTCCCCTCCCACGCGCCCAGGGAGGGGGTTACACCACTCAACCTTGGCATTCACTCACTCTCATCCCCATTCCTCACCC
>NW_007726924.1:103853-114713 GCF_000696425.1 Galeopterus variegatus
AAACTCATCTATATTTCTATGGGCACTTTTAGTCCCTGGTAGGCACCCTCCACATTTTACCCATTTTGAGAATGACAGGCACCCAGGTACCCTCCAACAGCCCCCAACAACCCTGCCATGAGCGTCCTTGCACATGACCCTGTCTGAAAACACAGGGAGCAGAAATGCTGGGTTACAGGGCATGCACTGACTTCATTTGACATAGCACCATCAGCCAGCTCTAAACCCACCCAATTCTTGGAGGGTTCCTGGGAAAAAGATTCCCCAGCCTCCTTGGACTGCTCAGCCGTCATTCCTTCCTGTGGGCTGGCCCAAATCCTTTCTGCCTGGGCCTTGGAGGAGATGCAGAGTTGCTGGACAGTGGCCTCCATCAAGAACATCTTGCAAATGTAAGACTGTCCCGTGGGCCTGCTCTTCCCACATTTATTGAGGCTTACAAGTGTTGGCCCATTAAATCCTCCACATCCCTCTCCTCAGGATTCTGATGACAAAGCCCACTTTTTCCCCTTGCCCCTCCCACAGAACTATCCGAGTTTTCTGCATTTTCCCAAGTTCTCTTCCTCAGCCTATCCTTTCCCTTCTGTGTGATCAGCTCTGCACTTCCTAGGTATGTGTCTGTGGGCAAGTTCCTTAGACTGTCCAAGTCTTCTTGTCTATAATATGGAACTAGGTAATCATTACTAATAAGGGGCACCCAGGCATAACTCCTGCCTGGCATCTCTGACTCACTGCAGCCCTACTCCCCACACATATTCAAGTAGCTCAGACTCCTCCTCCTTCATCTCTGATTGAGCCAGATACAGTCCCAAAAGCCCTTAACCCAACTGCCACTTAGTTAGAGCTCAAATATTTGGGGACTGAAATTTGAAATAAAAATGGCTATGATGCATTGAGCACCTACTATACGCTAGGAGTTCTTTATCCTACTCCATATCCTCACAAGAGCCCTGAAAGGCAGACATTATCATGAAGATTGAGGCTCAGAAAGTTAAGGTGACTTGTCTAAGGTCATTGGCAGGTAATTATCAAGGTCAGGTTTAGAATACTGGCTTGTCTGACATGAAGGCTTTCTCCTACGCCACCCACCTCCTTCCAAATCCCTTCCCCCTTCCCTCTTTCCTCCATATACCCAGTGTGTGTGCTGCATTTTAAAATTGGTTCTAAGTGCACCAATAATATGGGATACATTTTCCTTATTAAAAAATTGAAACACTACAGATGGAGTTGTGTCACCTTTGGCCAGGACCTTCTACCCTCCCCCAAAGGGAGTCCCACTATTAGCAGTGTCTTGGGTTGATTCTAGTGCTTTTTGTGTGCATTTACATAAATTTTTCTACATCTGCAGGAAATATTGAGTGCTTTTGTTTTATTTTTACATAAATGATGTATGTATATATCACTCTTCAATATGCTTTTTCCCACTCAATAATATGTCTAGAAGAGTTACGTCTATTTATACCTATGCCATACTTTCTTGGAACTGTTGTGTGGTATCCCATGGCACGGATAAAGTTTGCTTATTTACTCAGTCCCCTACTGATGGCCATTCAGGTTGTTTCTAATCCTTACTATCAAAAATGGGGCTGAAACGAACATACACACACACGTACCTCCTTGTGCACTGTAATATGCGCTCTGTGCAGGGCACAGACAGACACCTCCTCTGTCATACTGCTAATAAATACCTCATGGGGGCTCTCAACCCGAGAGCCACTAGAGGCTTTGGGGGCCTCGACCCCCTGAAATTGTGCCCAAAGTTACCTATGCAAGCCTCTGCATGTGTGAACTATTCCGAGGAGAGCATCCATAACCCTCACCAGGTTTCAGGTTTTTGAAGGGCCCCATAAAAGCTACAAGGCACTGGCCTGTATTAACTTTTGTACCTTTATGATCTGGGTAATATCATGTTAGGTGCTCAAAGGGACAAGCTGGGCAGCATAAAAGCTCTTCTCTCCCTTGTTTTGCCAGAAAGGATTCTACCTAATACTGAAAGAGAGGGCCTCTGGAGCCAGACCTGGGCCCATGTGCTGGCTCCATCCCTTGCTGTGCAACTTTGGGCAGCTAATTAACACCTGAGCCTCAGTATCCACAGTGTCCACATTACAAAATGAGGTGAGTAATATCTGCTTTGTAGGGTTGTTGTGAAGGGTAAATGACATCCCTTGTGCCAAGCGCCTAGTGAACACAGTAGGTACAGCTACATGTCCGTACCCTTGGCTTCCTTTACTTCTGGCCAAGTGCTTTAGGCAAGTGGGACTTCTCAAGCGCAGGGACCAAGGATCGATCACCCAGTCTGCATCCCCCTAGGGCTCGGAGCCTAAATCTGTCTTGGGCAAATTAAGAGTGATTATGCTGCGAGCAGAGTCCTTGCTCAGGCTCTCTGGGTCACACCACAGCAGTGCCACTGGGAGGTCGCAGGACAGGGCCTGTGTTTGGAGAGGGTCCATAGGAGCAGCTCTGACTGAAGTAGTGTGTGTGAATGTGTGTGTGTTGAGCGCTCGTGTATGCAAGTGTGTGAACGAGTATGTATGTGACTTGTGTGAGAGTGTGCGTGTGTCTGTCAGTCTTTATGTGTTGGCAGAATGTGTGTGTGTTGAGCGCTCGTGTATGCAAGTGTGTCAACGAGTATGTATGTGACTTGTGTGAGAGTGTGCGTGTGTCTGTCAGTCTTTATGTGTTGGCATGTGAGTGTGTATGCACCGGTTGGGGAAGGCAGAAACCAAAGGGGAGACAGAGTTTCCAGAGAGAGAGGCAGCAGCCCAGCCCCTCTCTACAAGGAGTTCCTGGCTGATGAAACAAATATTTGATCACCTACTGCATGTGAAGCACTGCTCCTGCCCTTGAACTTGTCAGGGGACAAAAATAAGACAGTTGGATTGAAGCAATATTTCCAGGTGCCAGCATTGTGCCAAGCACTGGAGATAACAAAAAGTCATGTTTCCTGCCCTCCAAAGTAAGACATGACTAGTCCTCTGGAATCAGACATGAAATTTAGTAAGTACAACCTGTGCATGGCACCCAGGAACAGAAGTGTGTTCAAGAACCAAGAAGAGTGTCCAAGTTGACTCTGCCCTGGACAGCAAATTCTTTGAGAGATGGGGGGCATATCTCCTACCCTACTGACGTGGACCCAGGATATCTCCAGCCACCTTCTTTCCATCCCTATCCCTACACGGGCACCGAGCCCTGCTGGACAGAAACCTCCTCTGGCGGGTAGGCAATCACACTGGTCCAACACTTCAATGCACTGACAACCCTTTCTCCATCCCTCTCGGCAGCTGGTCCCCACCTTTCCAATCCCACCTCTCCCTCACTCCCAGCAGACAGCCTCCCTTTCCCAAGGCCTTCAACATCTGGTTCTACCCCCACCTACATACATACCTACCTCTTGGAGCACCCAGTCCTCCTGCCTGCCAGGCTCAGGGAATGAGGTGCCCTTTCACTTGCTTGGATTTCCTGCTTCTGCCTCTGCTGGGGTCTTCTCCATCTGTCAGCATTGCCTCCCTACCTCCAGCTTCTCCCTTCCATTGCCCCCCGTCCACCTCCAGAGTGGTGAAACAGTCCCGCTCCACTACTTCCTAGCCCTGGGACTTTAGACAAGTTATCTCTCTGAGCTTTGTTTCCCACATTTGCAGCACAGGGCAAACCCAGTGATGCCGTGCAGAACCTACCTCATGAGGACATTGGGAAGAGAGAGACATCAGACACATAAAATGCTTAGGACAGGCCTTGGTGGGTAGGGAGCATTCACTGAATGTGATCGCTATTGCTGTAACCCCTTAGTGACACCCACAATAACTGATAGGACAGAAGCCACCATTAGGTGATCATTACATGATCAGAAATAGTCTAAGGGATAGCATCAAATGGTTGTTACTTTCCCCATCAAATCACCCCACAGTCTAAGTCAGATAAGCCCCCTGATTCCATCCCTCTCAGGGTCTTTGCCCATCGCCACCCAGGACCCTGGCTCTCCATCAGACAGATTTATTTTACTTTCCTCCCAGAGGGTCAGCTTCCCAGGTCTGGGCGTCACTTCAGAGTGAAACATAGACCATACTTGTGGGTCTTCTCTTGCTGATAATATTGATCTCTTAGTACTTACTGTGCTAACACCTTCCTACTGAAAATGCCCTCACAGCAAGGGGGAGGACCCATGTCTATAAAAAGTTGCTCAGATCTCTCTCCCATCCTAAAAGATCCTTATGCCACCCTCTAGCTAAGCCCCTCCCTCTCCTTCCCTTCTCAGCTGAGCTTCTTGAAGAGGTTGTCTGCACTTCCTGTGACCATCTCCTTAACCCTCTGTCCCCATCTCACCCCACTGCAGGCTGCCTCTGACCCCAGCGCCCACAGCCTGTGGTCACTTCACCCATCTCTCTGCAGGCCTCATTTTGTCTGATGAGGTTGACCACTTCCTCCTTGAACCTCGCCTCCTAGCTTCCAGGACTCCACTTCCCCAGTCCTCCTCCTCCCTCCCAGACCATTTCTCCTCGATCTCCACCTTCCTCCTCACCTGGTATTCTCCAGAACTCTGCCCTTGGCTTCGCTGCCTCCTCTCTCCCTCTCTTCTCCTTGGGTGACCTCGTGATTTGAAGTACCATGCATGTCCTGATGCCCCTGAAATCTCTCTCACTCTGTTCTCTCCCCACTTGCAACTCAACAAGCAGGAAAGAATTCCCTTCCTCCTCTTCTTTCCCCTCCCAGGATCCTGGACTCCATGAGGAACCCCATCCGGCCCCCCAAGCCAGAAAAGCTAGATATACCCTCACCCGCTCCCGCCCATTCCACCGTTGAGGAAATGTAATGAATGGTAGCCCAGTAGGTTTGAGACTTGAGGTGCAGGGAGGCGTGGATGCGCTCTGCTTCAAGGACATGCTCAGAGGAGGCAGCTACGGTGTGCACACACAGGGCTGAGGAGCATCACAGGGCAGCAGAGGGAGCAAGGCCCCTAGCCCAACAACCCCCCCACAGACCCAGGCGGCCTGCCCCAGCTGGGAGACGCTCAGGGCATCTCCCCTCCCCTGCTTCAGCTCAGGCCCCCACAATCGACTGAGCTGGCCCAGCTCCCCCTGCAGGCACAACCTGCAGCTTCTCCCGAACCTGCCTCCCCCAACCTCCCAGTCCTCTTCACTATGATGTTCCTCTGAACACAAAGCTCACCCCTGTCGACTGAGCTGGCCCAGCTCCCCCTGCAGGCACAACCTGCAGCTTCTCCCGAACTCGCCTCCCCCAACCTCCCAGTCCTCTTCACTATGATGTTCCTCTGAACACAAAGCTCACCCCTCAATGATCTACCCCCAAATAATTGGGTTTTGCTAACATGAGTTCCTGGACCCCCTTTCCTGTTTCCCATGACTCTTCTCTATGCCGGGCTACCCCCATCTGCTAAATACCTTTTTTCCCTCTCTAAATATTTCTTGGCTCCCATCCTCTATCCCTGCCTTGCCCAGCATAGTACTCTTATTATCTCTTGAGCTTCCTGGATTCCCTGCCTTTTGCCTGGCCCCTCAGCCAGATCTTGATAAATGCACATCTGAGACAAGGAGCCACTGGCCACTTAAAGCAGTGATGAAGTTAAAATCCCAGCCCTGGTGTAGCTCATGCAGTCCTCCCTGGCCTCCCCCAACCCCTCACACACACCTCCTCAGCCTCACAGCTGCCCTCTAGGAACCCCAAACTGCTGGCAGGTCCCAGTACATCCCACTCAGTGTCACCTCTCTGGCTTTGGCTGGAGTGAAAGGGCATTTCCACTTTAGCCTGTCACTTGACCGACTCTGATGAGTCTTCCAGCCTCCAGGTTCTGAGCATCTGCTCAGGAAGTCTTTCTGACTCTCCCAGGATAATGGCTGCCATAGCATACAGGCGTCCGGGCACTTACCTTAGCAGAATGAAACTGTTCATGGGTCCATCACCCTCCCAGGAGCCTCCGAGACAGGAACCATATTTTGCCCATCTGGGGACACACAGTCAATGTTTGCGTCAGGCACCATCCAAGCAGACAACAGGTGAGCCACTCTAATTAGGATAATTTGAGGAAGATTTAATGAAGGGATTATTTACAAGGATGTGGGCCAATACTACTATGATGCCTGGGTCCAACGCCCCTGCAGAGTGTGGAGAGCTGCTGTGCAGAGCATGGAGAGCCCAAGCTGTGAGAGAACCTGTGGCATAAACTGAGGGATGCATGTCACCAGCCCTGCAGGGAGGCCACAAACCTTCTCTCTCTTTTCCTGTCCTTCAAGCTCCTGCTGGTGCTTCCCCCTGGCCAAACCCACCTCGAAGTCAGAGGGCATAGGAGCTACCAATGCAGTCCACACTGTCAGCCTCCAGGGCACAGAGCAGGGTGAGGGGGCAAGAGAAACCTTTAGGGGCAAGTTAAGATGTTCAGCCCAGGAGTTAATAAATGTCATTTGAACAGAACTTTGCTGATGAGAGGTTTGAGTAGGGCTCCTCAGGATGACTGACCACCTCTCCAGGAACGGAAGGACATTTTGAGCCAAAGATATGCATAGGCACGCCCGTGGGCTTTCATGGGGACAGGGAAAGACCCATGCTCTTCATCTGACAACTCATTCAGCAAGCATCGAGGACCCACTAGGTACTGGGCGCTGAGAGCTCCATGGTAAGGCAAGACAAGCACCAGCCCCCTGAAGTCCCCAGCCAGCCAGGTGCACAGAGTGGAAAACAGAGGCCCACGTCCCTGGCTGGAGTAGATGGCCAAGCTGTGGAGTGACTGGAAACAGTGCTGTTAAGTATGACAGGGAGCCAGCTTCCAGCAGGAAGCACTGCCCACAGCTTAAGCTAGAAGCAGCTGCCGTAAGAGGACAACTGGAAGCAACTGCAAGTATCTGCAGTGGTCATCCAACAGTGCTTCTGGAGGACAATTTTAATGGCTGAGGGATGGCACGCTACCAAGAAATATTTCCACCACAGGTCAGTGCAGCAGAAAGAGCAAAAGCTCTGAGGTCAGATGGTCCAGACTTAAAATCCCAGCCACTTGACTACAGCCCCTAACTCTTCTCAGCCTGGGTTTTCTCACTCATAAATCAGGCACAATCACTGCATGGGATTCATTGTGAGGTCTACCTGGAAGAGAATATGTAAAGTGCCCAGCATAAAACTGGCACGAAGCAAGCCCTCAATAAATTAGTTTCTCTTCTCTGCTCTTACTACCATGTGCTACAGACCCAGGCTGAAAGAGATCTGGTTTCTACCTCCAAGAGCTGTCTCCAGTGGGCAGCTGGAGTGTCACAGTAACTTGGCAGTGTGCCAAGACTGGTCTCTACCCACTAGAAGCCACCCCAAGTTGTGCAACAAACAATGACTCCAGGCACTGCCAAATGTCCCCAGCTGAGAACCACTGCCTTATCTCTTGCACGTTTGTTTGTTTGTTTGTTTTTGTCCTAAATGTGAAGAGTAAAAAATTCAACTTTAGTCTACCAGTAAACTTGTCTATTCTACAATCTCCTGGGGAAAACAAGGTGGAGGAAGGTGGAGAAGCTTTGTCAGTAAGAAGCACCAGCAGCCTGGGCACTGAAGAACACTGAAGCCAATTTATGGTGACACATGTCTCTTTCCATTATATGCATCTCTTCCTCTTTCTTTTCTACTCTTACTCCCTTCCTTTCTGTCCCCTGCCTAAGCCTGAGGACTGCTGATTGCTAACCAGGACATCATTTAGACCCAATGAACTTGAGCCAAGGATGGAGCTGTTTAAATTCCTCCCACCTCTTCCATCCATCCAATAGACGTTCACTCCATCCTGAAGTGACGGCTCCCCTCTGGCCCTCTGTGGAAACAAGTGTCTCATATGCTACTGTGTAACTACCTTTTGTATTGTTGCCTAAACATCTGAACATATTAATTTTTGTGTGATTGAAAGCAAGTTCAGGATAGGGTGCACTATTTTATATTTGGAAAAGAAAGTAACCGAGTTCCAGCTAAAGGCTCCTTTTACATGCCCGGCCAGTCCCAGGAAGAGGCATCAAAGATAAGGCCAAAGTTAAGCCACACCTCATCATGGGTTCTCTCCAAGAAAGCACACATACTGATTCTCTGGACATGAATGTGGACTCCAGTTTAACTGGGTTATCAGTCTAGAGTTGGCATGGAAAGACATCCGACGAGCAGGAAACACTGGGCATCCGGCCAGTGGAGTAAAGTCCATGGGGTAAGGATCTATGTGCAGATACGTAACCCTGTCCAACACAGGTCCTGCAAATACACTACAAATGTCTTCATTTTTACCAATCCCTATATTAGACATCTGTACACAGACTCATAAATTGAATCAAAATTTTTACCTCTGAGCTCTCACTATTTTTTTGTGCATTTCCTAAGCAGCAGTAATAGAGCCATAAATAAGGCAGACTGCTCCCAAGCTCATGGGGCTTGCCGAGTTCCACAGTGGTGTGAGGAGGGACTGTGCACAGCAGGGGCCCCAGAGTAAGGAAAAGAATATTGAACCCAACTCTACCACTTACTCGCTCAGTTTTCTGTCTTTAAAATAAGGACACCAGCCCTACCTACCACCTAGAGTTATCACTGGGGCTTGGAGTCACAGAGTTCAAGGCTGAAAGAAACCTTAGCAGTAGGCATGAAATAAGACCACAGAGGTGAAGACACTCTGCAAAGTGGAAAGTGCTCCACAGAGGTCGGGTCCTGCCAGTAGTGGTGTTCAGAAATCACACAGGTCCCGACAAGGACGCATGTACTCAGGAGGAGGAAGAAAAAGCAGTGAGGTGGGCTCTGAAGTTCTTGGACCCGCTGGTGAACGAAGGGCTCAGAGAGGAGGTTTCAGACCACAGCATCACAAATGTCCTGTTCCTCCAGCCTGTCGTCACTGCACACCCAAGCTGCCTGGTCACTATTCTGCAGGAAGTCACAATCAGGGCAGCTGAGATCCTCTCGACTCCTCACAAGCAATGCTGCTTCCTGCCCTATAGGCTGGATAGTTATGGCCCCATCCAAAAGTATTCTTCAGAAAGATTTTTAAGCTCAGTGGTGAAAGAAAAGTGCTCAGTGATGCTGTGAAGCACAGTGAAAAGAGCTGGCCTGGGAATCAGAAAACCCGAGTTCTTGTCCCCAGTCTGCTACTTTCATATGTGAAATTCAGGGGGTTCCTCTGGCCCCCATGCCTACATGGTCAGAGTGAAGGGTCCAAAGCACAATGGTGGAAGTTCCCTTTAGCTTTGTTTTGAAATAAACTGCTCTCGATTCACAGGTAGGTTAACTCAACAAACCCTTGCCCTTGGAGAAAGGCACCCTAAGCACTCCTGACCCTTGTGTCTTGAAAGAGAAAACTCAAAGTACACAGTAGATAACAGTAGTTACTCAGGAAGCACAAAGTTCTTTCCTTTAAAACCTCACCACAAACTTGAATAGAAGTAATTTATTAATTTGACATTTACCGCATACCTACTATGTGCCAAATGTTGGGAATACAAAATTAAAGGAAGTAATACAGACACATTCCTAAACTTGAAGAAGAATCCAACTCAAGCCCAGACCTCAAGTGGGGCGGAGATGAGAATGGCAGAGCCAGAACCTGGAGCATGGTCGGCGGCAAGTGGGCTGAGTGGACTTGGCAGCTCCAGCTCCTGCCATCTGAACTGCTCGGTCCCTGTCTGCTACAAGTTCGGGAGTCCACCCTGGGGAACGGCTGGCAGGAACACATTTCAAATACAGGTTTGGTTTTACATCAGATTTTTTAAAAAAGAAAGAAAAGCAGTAATTCCTTTTTATTTCTTTTATCTCTAAGATTGTTTTGAAAATGTCAAAACTTAAAAGAGTTGAAAGAATAGTACAATCAGTATATACCCCTCATTTACATTCACCAGTTGATGATTTTCCACAGATACCATGACAGTTCACCTCTAAGTATGTCAGCTTCAGACTTTTTTTTTTTAATTGGCGGCTGGCCGGTATGGGGATCAGAACCCTTGACCATGCTCTAACCAACTGAACTAACCAGCCAGCCAAGACTTTTTAAAAACGTAAATACATGATCCTATAAAGGGAATGGGTAAAATTAATTTCTATAGGTAACAAAATAAAGTAAAAATATACTTACTTGGACTATCTCTCTGCAAGCAGTTACCTACCAAAAAGCAGCTGAATTAAGTACAAAGGGAGGCCTATGGACCAGGAGATCTGCAGCAAAGGCTGTTCAGAATAAACAGAGAACTATATATACAACTACTATTAATTGTGGGGACACAGCTTGGAGAAACAAAAGCCTCAGATAACCCTAAGCCTCATTTCAAGCAAGGATTTCATTCTTCTTTACCAGTAAACTTTTGACCAGAGCTGGCAACAAACCAGTGAGTTGATGCAGTTGGCTAAGGACACAGTGCTAGTGAGGTATGTGGACAAGAGAACGTTCCACCCCCTGCGCCATGGGTGTCTGCCTCTTTGTGGGCATCAGACCAAGCCAGCCAGGAAGGGCACTGGGTTAGCCTGTGGGGATGGGGCAGCACAGCCACTCCCAGCCCAGAAAATCCACTGGAGGCCAGGTGTGGCATCCCTTGGAAAGGCCAGCACCTAGGAGAGGTCCCTTTTCCTCCTCTTCCTGTACCAAGCAGCCCCTTGGGAGCTGGTGCAAATCAACAGGGAGCCCAGAGTAGGAGCAGGGAGGGGCTGTGGTCACACATTGGATCATTGGTTCCACTTGACCAAGAGTTATCTCTATTTGGTGAGTAAACATTTGGCCTCAAATCAATTGCCAATCATGGTTTCATAATATCCAAGGTTTTCCCAGTTATTCAAGAGCTCTTGTGAAATTCTCAAAATAAAATTAAGTTTAATTTTAATTTTTTTTTTTTTTTTTTTTTTTTTTTTTTTTTTTTTTTTTCCGTGTCC